>NW_026778105.1:0-40167 GCF_028023285.1 Balaenoptera ricei | reverse complement strand
ATTCTCTTTTTAAGCTGTTCCTTAAAACACTAGTGCTTAGGAAATCTATTGGAGGCAGAAGCAGTCAAGGGTAGCCTAGGGTTAGGGTTAGGGTTAGGCTTAGGGTTAGGGTTAGGGTACGGCTTAGGGTACGGGTTCGGGGAGGTGTCCGTGTACGGTGTAGGGTATGGGTTAGGGTTAGGGTTAGGGTTAATGTTAGGGTTAGGGCTCGGTTTAGGGTACGGGTTAGGATTAGGGTACATGTTAGGGTTAGGGTAGGGGTTAGGGTTAGGATACGCGTTAGGGTTAGGGTTGTTATTAAACCTATTCCATTCTCTAGATACCCCTTAGCACGTAAAGGAATATTATTTGGGGGTCCTGCCATGGAGAAGAGTTTAGACACTAGGATAAGATAAGGAACACACCCATTATAAAGAAATCACATTAGGATTCTCTTTTTAAGCTGTTCCTTAAAACACTAGTGCTTAGGAAATCTATTGGAGGCAGAAGCAGTCAAGGGTAGCCTAGGGTTAGGGTTAGGCTTAGGGTTAGGGTTAGGGTACGGCTTAGGGTACGGGTTCGGGGAGGGGTCCGTGTACGGTGTAGGGTATGGGTTAGGGTTAGGGTTAGGGTTAGTGTTAGGGTTAGGGCTCATTTTACGGTACGGGTTAGGATTAGAGTACGTGTTAGGTTTAGGGTAGGGGTTAGGGTTAGGGTACGCGTTAGGGTTAGGGTAGTTATTAAACCTATCCCACTCTCTAGATACCCCTTAGCACGTAAAGGAATATTATTTGGGGGTCCAGCCATGGAGAAGAGTTTAGACACTAGGATAAGATAAGGAACACACCCATTATAAAGAAATCACATTAGGATTCTCTTTTTAAGCTGTTCCTTAAAACACTAGTGCTTAGGAAATCTATTGGAGGCAGAAGCAGTCAAGGGTAGCCTAGGGTTAGGGTTAGGCTTAGGGTTAGGGTTAGGGTACGGGTTCGGTGAGGGGTCCGTGTACGGTGTAGGGTATGGGTTAGGGTTAGGGTTAGGGTTAGTGTTAGGGTTAGGGCTCGGTTTAGGGTACGGGTTAGGATTAGAGTACGTGTTAGGTTTAGGGTAGGGGTTAGGGTTAGGGTACGCGTTAGGGTTAGGGTAGTTATTAAACCTATCCCACTCTCTAGATACCCCTTAGCACGTAAAGGAATATTATTTGGGGGTCCAGCCATGGAGAAGAATTTAGACACTAGGATAAGATAAGGAACACACCCATTATACAGAAATCACATTAGGATTCTCTTTTTAAGCTGTTCCTTAAAACACTAGTGCTTAGGAAATCTATTGGAGGCAGAAGCAGTCAAGGGTAGACTAGGGTTAGGGTTAGGCTTAGGGTTAGGGTTAGGGTACGGCTTAGGGTACGGGTTCGGGGAGGGTTCCGTGTACGGTGTAGGGTATGGGTTAGGGTTAGGGTTAGGGTTAGGGCTCGGTTTAGGGTACGGGTTAGGATTAGGGTACGTGTTAGGGTTAGGGTAGGGGTTAGGGTTAGGATACGCGTTAGGGTTAGGGTTGTTATTAAACCTATCCCATTCTCTAGATACCCCTTAGCACGTAAAGGAATATTATTTGTGGGTCCAGCCATGGAGAAGAGTTTAGACACTAGGATAAGATAAGGAACACACCCATTATAAAGAAATCACATTAGGATTCTCTTTTTAAGCTGTTCCTTAAAACACTAGTGCTTAGGAAATCTATTGGAAGCAGAAGCAGTCAAGGGTAGCCTAGGGTTAGGGTTAGGCTTATGGTTAGGGTTAGGGTAAGGCTTAGGGTACGGGTTCGGGGAGGGGTCCGTGTACGGTGTAGGGTATGGGTTAGGGTTAGGGTTAGGGTTAGTGTTAGGTTTAGGGCTCGGTTTAGGGTACGGGTTAGGATTAGGGTACATGTTAGGGTTAGGGTAGGGGTTAGGGTTAGGATACGCGTTAGGGTTAGGGTAGTTATTAAACCTATCCCACTCTCTAGATACCCCTTAGCACGTAAAGGAATATTATTTGGGGGTCCAGCCATGGAGAAGAGTTTAGACACTAGGATAAGATAAGGAACACACCCATTATACAGAAATCACATTAGGATTCTCTTTTTAAGCTGTTCCTTAAAACACTAGTGCTTAGGAAATCTATTGGAGGCAGAAGCAGTCAAGGGTAGCCTAGGGTTAGGGTTAGGCTTAGGGTTAGGGTTAGGGTACGGCTTAGGGTACGGGTTCGGGGAGGGGTCCGTGTACGGTGTAGGGTATGGGTTAGGGTTAGGGTTAGGGTTAGTGTTAGGGTTAGGGCTCATTTTAGGGTACGGGTTAGGATTAGGGTACGTGTTAGGTTTAGGGTAGGGGTTAGGGTTAGGGTACGCGTTAGGGTTAGGGTAGTTATTAAACCTATCCCACTCTCTAGATACCCCTTAGCACGTAAAGGAATATTATTTGGGGGTCCAGCCATGGAGAAGAGTTTAGACACTAGGATAAGATAAGGAACACACCCATTATAAAGAAATCACATTAGGATTCTCTTTTTAAGCTGTTCCTTAAAACACTAGTGCTTAGGAAATCTATTGGAGGCAGAAGCAGTCAAGGGTAGCCTAGGGTTAGGGTTAGGCTTAGGGTTAGGGTTAGGGTACGGCTTAGGGTACGGGTTCGGGGAGGGGTCCGTGTACGGTGTAGGGTATGGGTTAGGGTTAGGGTTAGGGTTAGTGTTAGGGTTAGGGCTCGGTTTAGGGTACGGGTTAGGATTAGGGTACGTGTTAGGGTTAGGGTAGGGGTTAGGGTTAGGGTATGCGTTAGGGTTAGGGTAGTTATTAAACCTATCCCACTCTCTAGATACCCCTTAGCACGTAAAGGAATATTATTTGGGGGTCCAGCCATGGAGAAGAGTTTAGACACTAGGATAAGATAAGGAACACACCCATTATAAAGAAATCACATTAGGATTCTCTTTTTAAGCTGTTCCTTAAAACACTAGTGCTTAGGAAATCTATTGGAGGCAGAAGCAGTCAAGGGTAGCCTAGGGTTAGGGTTAGGCTTATGGTTAGGGATAGGGTACGGCTTAGGGTACGGGTTCGGGGAGGGGTCCATGTACAGTGTAGGGTATGGGTTAGGGTTAGGGTTAGGGTTAGGGCTCATTTTAGGGTACGGGTTAGGGTTAGAGTACGTGTTAGGTTTAGGGTAGGGGTTAGGGTTAGGGTACGCGTTAGTGTTAGGGTAGTTATTAAACCTATCCCACTCTCTAGATACCCCTTAGCACGTAAAGGAATATTATTTGGGGGTCCAGCCATGGAGAAGAATTTAGACACTAGGATAAGATAAGGAACACACCCATTATAAAGAAATCACATTAGGATTCTTTTTTTAAGCTGTTCCTTAAAACACTAGTGCTTAGGAAATCTATTGGAAGCAGAAGCAGTCAAGGGTAGCCTAGGGTTAGGGTTAGGCTTAGGGTTAGGGTTAGGGTACGGCTTAGGGTACGGGTTCGGGGAGGGATCCGTGTATGGTGTAGGGTATGGGTTAGGGTTAGGGTTAGGGTTAGTGTTAGGGTTAGGGCTCGGTTTAGGGTACGGGTTAGGATTAGGGTACGTGTTAGGTTTAGGGTAGGGGTTACGGTTAGGATACGCGTTAGGGTTAGGGTTGTTATTAAACCTATCCCATTCTCTAGATACCCCTTAGCACGTAAAGGAATATTATTTGGGGGTCCAGCCATGGACAAGACTTTAGACACTAGGATAAGATAAGGAACACACCCATTATAAAGAAATCACATTAGGATTCTCTTTTTAAGCTGTTCCTTAAAACACTAGTGCTTAGGAAATCTATTGGAGGCAGAAGCAGTCAAGGGTAGCCTAGGGTTAGGGTTAGGCTTAGGGTTAGGGTTAGGGTACGGCTTAGGGTACGGGTTCGGGGAGGGGTCCGTGTACGGTGTAGGGTATGGGTTAGGGTTAGGGTTAGGGTTAGTGTTAGGGTTAGGGCTCATTTTAGGGTACGGGTTAGGATTAGGGTACGTGTTAGGTTTAGGGTAGGGGTTAGGGTTAGGGTACGCGTTAGGGTTAGGGTAGTTATTAAACCTATCCCACTCTCTAGATACCCCTTAGCACGTAAAGGAATATTATTTGGGGGTCCAGCCATGGAGAAGAGTTTAGACACTAGGATAAGATAAGGAACACACCCATTATAAAGAAATCACATTAGGATTCTCTTTTTAAGCTGTTCCTTAAAACACTAGTGCTTAGGAAATCTATTGGAGGCAGAAGCAGTCAAGGGTAGCCTAGGGTTAGGGTTAGGCTTAGGGTTAGGGTTAGGGTAAGGCTTAGGGTACGGGTTCGGGGAGGGGTCCGTGTACGGTGTAGGGTATGGGTTAGGGTTAGGGTTAGGGTTAGTGTTAGGGTTAGGGCTCGGTTTAGGGTACGGGTTAGGATTAGAGTACGTGTTAGGTTTAGGGTAGGGGTTAGGGTTAGGTTACGCGTTAGGGTTAGGGTAGTTATTAAACCTATCCCACTCTCTAGATACCCCTTAGCACGTAAAGGAATATTATTTAGGGGTCCAGCCATGGAGAAGAATTTAGACACTAGGATAAGATAAGGAACACACCCATTATACAGAAATCACATTAGGATTCTCTTTTTAAGCTGTTCCTTCAAACACTAGTGCTTAGGAAATCTATTGGAGGCAGAAGCAGTCAAGGGTAGCCTAGGGTTAGGGTTAGGCTTAGGGTTAGGGTTAGGGTACGGCTTAGGGTACGGGTTCGGGGAGGGGTCCGTGTACGGTGTAGGGTATGGGTTAGGGTTAGGGTTAGGGTTAGTGTTAGGGTTAGGGCTCGGTTTAGGGTACGGGTTAGGATTAGGGTACATGTTAGGGTTAGGGTAGGGGTTAGGGTTAGGGTACGCGTTAGGGTTAGGGTAGGTATTAAACCTATCCCACTCTCTAGATACCCCTTAGCACGTAAAGTAATATTATTTGGGGGTCCAGCCATGGAGAAGAGTTTAGACACTAGGATAAGATAAGGAACACACCCATTATAAAGAAATCACATTAGGATTCTCTTTTTAAGCTGTTCCTTAAAACACTAGTGCTTAGGAAATCTATTGGAGGCAGAAGCAGTCAAGGGTAGCCTAGGGTTAGGGTTAGGCTTAGGGTTAGGGTTAGGGTACGGCTTAGGGTACGGGTTCGGGGAGGGGTCCGTGTACGGTGTAGGGTATGGGTTAGGGTTAGGGTTAGGGTTAGTGTTAGGGTTAGGGCTCGGTTTCGGGTACGGGTTAGGATTAGAGTACGTGTTAGGTTTAGGGTAGGGGTTAGGGTTAGGGTACGCGTTAGGGTTAGGGTAGTTATTAAACCTATCCCACTCTCTAGATACCCCTTAGCACGTAAAGGAATATTATTTGGGGGGCCAGCCATGGAGAAGAATTTAGACACTAGGATAAGATAAGGAACACACCCATTATACAGAAATCACATTAGGATTCTCTTTTTAAGCTGTTCCTTAAAACACTAGTGCTTAGGAAATCTATTGGAGGCAGAAGCAGTCAAGGGTAGCCTAGGGTTAGGGTTAGGCTTAGGGTTAGGGTTAGGGTACGGCTTAGGGTACGGGTTCGGGGAGGGGTCCGTGTACGGTGTAGGGTATGGGTTAGGGTTAGGGTTAGGGTTAGTGTTAGGGTTAGGGCTCGGTTTAGCGTACGGGTTAGGATTAGGGTACGTGTTAGGGTTAGGGTAGTGGTTAGGGTTAGGATACGCGTTAGGGTTAGGGTTGTTATTAAACCTATCCCATTCTCTAGATACCCCTTAGCACGTAAAGGAATATTATTTGGGGGTCCAGCCATGGAGAAGAGTTTAGACACTAGGATAAGATAAGGAACACACCCATTATAAAGAAATCACATTAGGATTCTCTTTTTAAGCTGTTCCTTAAAACACTAGTGCTTAGGAAATCTATTGGAGGCAGAAGCAGTCAAGGGTAGCCTAGGGTTAGGGTTAGGCTTAGGGTTAGGGTTAGGGTACGGCTTAGGGTACGGGTTCGGGGAGGGGTCCGTGTACGGTGTAGGGTATGGGTTAGGGTTAGGGTTAGGGTTAGTGTTAGGGTTAGGGCTCATTTTAGGGTACGGGTTAGGATTAGGGTACGTGTTAGGTTTAGGGTAGGGGTTAGGGTTAGGGTACGCGTTAGGGTTAGGGTAGTTATTAAACCTATCCCACTGTCTAGATACCCCTTAGCACGTAAAGGAATATTATTTGGGGGTCCAGCCATGGAGAAGAGTTTAGACACTAGGATAAGATAAGGAACACACCCATTATAAAGAAATCACATTAGGATTCTCTTTTTAAGCTGTTCCTTAAAACACTAGTGCTTAGGAAATCTATTGGAGGCAGAAGCAGTCAAGGGTAGCCTAGGGTTAGGGTTAGGCTTAGGGTTAGGGTTAGGGTACGGCTTAGGGTATGGGTTCGGGGAGGGGTCCGTGTACGGTGTAGGGTATGGGTTAGGGTTAGGGTTAGGGTTAGTGTTAGGGTTAGGGCTCGGTTTAGGGTACGGGTTAGGATTAGGGTACGTGTTAGGGTTAGGGTAGGGGTTAGGGTTAGGGTATGCGTTAGGGTTAGGGTAGTTATTAAACCTATCCCACTCTCTAGATACCCCTTAGCACGTAAAGGAATATTATTTGGGGGTCCAGCCATGGAGAAGAGTTTAGACACTAGGATAAGATAAGGAACACACCCATTATAAAGAAATCACATTAGGATTCTCTTTTTAAGCTGTTCCTTAAAACACTAGTGCTTAGGAAATCTATTGGAGGCAGAAGCAGTCAAGGGTAGCCTAGGGTTAGGGTTAGGCTTATGGTTAGGGATAGGGTACGGCTTAGGGTACGGTTTCGGGGAGGGGTCCATGTACAGTGTAGGGTATGGGTTAGGGTTAGGGTTAGGGTAGGGCTCATTTTAGGGTACGGGTTAGGATTAGAGTACGTGTTAGGTTTAGGGTAGGGGTTAGGGTTAGGGTAACGCGTTAGTGTTAGGGTAGTTATTAAACCTATCCCACTCTCTAGATACCCCTTAGCACGTAAAGGAATATTATTTGGGGGTCCAGCCATGGAGAAGAATTTAGACACTAGGATAAGAGAAGGAACACACCCATTATAAAGAAATCACATTAGGATTCTTTTTTTAAGCTGTTCCTTAAAACACTAGTGCTTAGGAAATCTATTGGAAGCAGAAGCAGTCAAGGGTAGCCTAGGGTTAGGGTTAGGCTTAGGGTTAGGGTTAGGGTACGGCTTAGGGTACGGGTTCGGGGAGGGATCCGTGTATGGTGTAGGGTATGGGTTAGGGTTAGGGTTAGGGTTAGTGTTAGGGTTAGGGCTCGGTTTAGGGTACGGGTTAGGATTAGGGTACGTGTTAGGTTTAGGGTAGGGGTTAGGGTTAGGATACGCGTTAGGGTTAGGGTAGTTATTAAACCTATCCCACTCTCTAGATACCCCTTAGCACGTAAAGGAATATTATTTGGGGGTCCAGCCATGGAGAAAGAGTTTAGACACTAGGATAAGATAAGGAACACACCCATTATACAGAAATCACATTAGGATTCTCTTTTTAAGCTGTTCCTTAAAACACTAGTGCTTAGGAAATCTATTGGAGGCAGAAGCAGTCAAGGGTAGCCTAGGGTTAGGGTTAGGCTTAGGGTTAGGGTTAGGGTACGGCTTAGGGTACGGGTTCGGGGAGGGGTCCGTGTACGGTGTAGGGTATGGGTTAGGGTTAGGGGTTAGGGTTAGTGTTAGGGTTAGGGCTCGGTTTAGGGTACGGGTTAGGATTAGGGTACATGTTAGGGTTAGCGTAGGGGTTAGGGGTAGGGTACGCGTTAGGGTTAGGGTTGTTATTAAACCTATCCCACTCTCTAGATACCCCTTAGCACGTAAAGGAATATTATTTGGGGGTCCAGCCATGGAGAACAGTTTAGACACTAGGATAAGATAAGGAAAACACCCATTATAAGGAAATCACATTAGGATTCTCTTTTTAAGCTGTTCCTTAAAACACTAGTGCTTAGGAAATCTATTGGAGGCAGAAGCAGTCAAGGGTAGCCTAGGGTTAGGGTTAGGCTTAGGGTTAGGGTTAGGGTACGGCTTAGGGTACGGGTTCGGGGAGGGGTCCGTGTACGGTGTAGGGTATGGGTTAGGGGTTAGGGTTAGGGTTAGTGTTAGGGTTAGGGCTCGGTTTAGGGTACGGGTTAGGATTAGGGTACATGTTAGGGTTAGCGTAGGGGTTAGGGTTAGGGTACGCGTTAGGGTTAGGGTTGTTATTAAACCTATCTCATTCTCTAGATACCCCTTAGCACGTAAAGAATATTATTTGGGGGTCCAGCCATGGAGAAGAGTTTAGACACTAGGATAAGATAAGGAACACACCCATTATAAAGAAATCACATTAGGATTCTCTTTTTAAGCTGTTCCTTAAAACACTAGTGCTTAGGAAATCTATTGGAGGCAGAAGCAGTCAAGGGTAGCCTAGGGTTAGGGTTAGGCTTAGGGTTAGGGTTAGGGTACGGCTTAGGGTACGGGTTCGGGGAGGGGTCCGTGTACGGTGTAGGGTATGGGTTAGGGTTAGGGTTAGGGTTAGTGTTAGGGTTAGGGCTCATTTTAGGGTACGGGTTAGGATTAGGGTACGTGTTAGGTTTAGGGTAGGGGTTAGGGTTAGGGTACGCGTTAGGGGTTAGGGTAGTTATTAAACCTATCCCACTCTCTAGATACCCCTTAGCACGTAAAGGAATATTATTTGGGGGTCCAGCCATGGAGAAGAGTTTAGACACTAGGATAATATAAGGAACACACCCATTATAAAGAAATCACATTAGGATTCTCTTTTTAAGCTGTTCCTTAAAACACTAGTGCTTAGGAAATCTATTGGAGGCAGAAGCAGTCAAGGGTAGCCTAGGGTTAGGGTTAGGCTTAGGGTTAGGGTTAGGGTACGACTTAGGGTACGGGTTCGGGGAGGGGTCCGTGTACGGTGTAGGGTATGGGTTAGGGTTAGGGTTAGGGTTAGTGTTAGGGTTAGGGCTCGGTTTAGGTACGGGTTAGGATTAGGGTACGTGTTAGGGTTAGGGTAGGGTTAGGGTTAGGGTATGCGTTAGGGTTAGGGTAGTTATTAAACCTATCCCACTCTCTAGATACCCCTTAGCACGTAAAGGAATATTATTTGGGGGTCCAGCCATGGAGAAGAGTTTAGACACTAGGATAAGATAAGGAACACACCCATTATACAGAAATCACATTAGGATTCTCTTTTTAAGCTGTTCCTTAAAACACTAGTGCTTAGAAATCTATTGGAGGCAGAAGCAGTCAAGGGTAGCCTAGGGTTAGGGTTAGGCTTAGGGTTAGGGTTAGGGTACGGCTTAGGGTACGGTTCGGGGAGGGGTCCGTGTACGGTGTAGGGTATGGGTTAGGGTTAGGGTTAGGGTTAGTGTTAGGGTTAGGGCTCGGTTTAGGGTACGGGTTAGGATTAGGGTACATGTTAGGTTAGCGTAGGGGTTAGGGTTAGGGTACGCGTTAGGGTTAGGGTTGTTATTAAACCTATCTCATTCTCTAGATACCCCTTAGCACGTAAAGGAATATTATTTGGGGGTCCAGCCATGGAGAAGAGTTTAGACACTAGGATAAGATAAGGAACACACCCATTATAAAGAAATCACATTAGGATTCTCTTTTTAAGCTGTTCCTTAAAACACTAGTGCTTAGGAAAATCTATTGGAGGCAGAAGCAGTCAAGGGTAGCCTAGGGTTAGGGTTAGGCTTAGGGTTAGGGTTAGGGTACGGATTAGGGTACGGGTTCGGGGAGGGGTCCGTGTACGGTGTAGGGTATGGGTTAGGGTTAGGGTTAGGGTTAGTGTTAGGGTTAGGGCTCATTTTAGGGTACGGGTTAGGATTAGGGTACGTGTTAGGTTTAGGGTGGGGGTTAGGGTTAGGGTACGCGTTAGGGTAGGGTAGTTATTAAACCTATCCCACTCTCTAGATACCCCTTAGCACGTAAAGGAATATTATTTGGGGGTCCAGCCATGGAGAAGAGTTTAGACACTAGGATAAGATAAGGAACACACCCATTATAAAGAAATCACATTAGGATTCTCTTTTTAAGCTGTTCCTTAAAACACTAGTGCTTAGGAAATCTATTGGAGGCAGAAGCAGTCAAGGGTAGCCTAGGGTTAGGGTTAGGCTTAGGGTTAGGGTTAGGGTACGACTTAGGGTACGGGTTCGGGGAGGGGTCCGTGTACGGTGTAGGGTATGGGTTAGGGTTAGGGTTAGGGTTAGTGTTAGGGTTAGGGCTCGGTTTAGGGTACGGGTTAGGATTAGGGTACGTGTTAGGGTTAGGGTAGGGGTTAGGGTTAGGGTATGCGTTAGGGTTAGGGTAGTTATTAAACCTATCCCACTCTCTAGATACCCCTTAGCACGTAAAGGAATATTATTTGGGGGTCCAGCCATGGAGAAGAGTTTAGACACTAGGATAAGATAAGGAACACACCCATTATACAGAAATCACATTAGGATTCTCTTTTAAGCTGTTCCTTAAAACACTAGTGCTTAGGAAATCTATTGGAGGCAGAAGCAGTCAAGGGTAGCCTAGGGTTAGGGTTAGGCTTATGGTTAGGGATAGGGTACGGCTTAGGGTACGGGTTCGGGGAGGGGTCCATGTACAGTGTAGGGTATGGGTTAGGGTTAGGGTTAGGGTTAGGGCTCATTTTAGGGTACGGGTTAGGATTAGAGTACGTGTTAGGTTTAGGGTAGGGGTAGGGTTAGGGTACGCGTTAGTGTTAGGGTAGTTATTAAACCTATCCCACTCTCTAGATACCCCTTAGCACGTAAAGGAATATTATTTGGGGGTCCAGCCATGGAGAAGAATTTAGACACAAGGATAAGATAAGGAACACACCCATTATAAAGAAATCACATTAGGATTCTTTTTTTAAGCTGTTCCTTAAAACACTAGTGCTTAGGAAATCTATTGGAAGCAGAAGCAGTCAAGGGTAGCCTAGGGTTAGGGTACGGCTTAGGGTACGGGTTCGGGGAGGGATCCGTGTATGGTGTAGGGTATGGGTTAGGGTTAGGGTTAGGGTTAGTGTTAGGGTTAGGGCTCGGTTTAGGGTACGGGTTTGGATTAGGGTACGTGTTAGGTTTAGGGTAGGGGTTAGGGTTAGGATACGCGTTAGGGTTAGGGTAGTTATTAAACCTATCCCACTCTCTAGATACCCCTTAGCACGTAAAGGAATATTATTTGGGGGTCCAGCCATGGAGAAGAGTTTAGACACTAGGATAAGATAAGGAACACACCCATTATACAGAAATCACATTAGGATTCTCTTTTTAAGCTGTTCCTTAAAACACTAGTGCTTAGGAAATCTATTGGAGGCAGAAGCAGTCAAGGGTAGCCTAGGGTTAGGGTTAGGCTTAGGGTTAGGGTTAGGGTACGGCTTAGGGTACGGGTTCGGGGAGGGGTCCGTGTACGGTGTAGGGTATGGGTTAGGGTTAGGGTTAGGGTTAGTGTTAGGGTTAGGGCTCGGTTTAGGGTACGGGTTAGGATTAGGGTACATGTTAGGGTTAGCGTAGGGGTTAGGGTTAGGGTACGCGTTAGGGTTAGGGTTGTTATTAAACCTATCTCATTCTCTAGATACCCCTTAGCACGTAAAGGAATATTATTTGGGGGTCCAGCCATGGAGAAGAGTTTAGACACTAGGATAAGATAAGGAACACACCCATTATAAAGAAATCACATTAGGATTCTCTTTTTAAGCTGTTCCTTAAAACACTAGTGCTTAGGAAATCTATTGGAGGCAGAAGCAGTCAAGGGTAGCCTAGGGTTAGGGTTAGGCTTAGGGTTAGGGTTAGGGTACGGCTTAGGGTACGGGTTCGGGGAGGGGTCCGTGTACGGTGTAGGGTATGGGTTAGGGTTAGGGTTAGGGTTAGTGTTAGGGTTAGGGCTCATTTTAGGGTACGGGTTAGGATTAGGGTACGTGTTAGGTTTAGGGTAGGGGTTAGGGTTAGGGTACGCGTTAGGGTTAGGGTAGTTATTAAACCTATCCCACTCTCTAGATACCCCTTAGCACGTAAAGGAATATTATTTGGGGGTCCAGCCATGGAGAAGAGTTTAGACACTAGGATAAGATAAGGAACACACCCATTATAAAGAAATCACATTAGGATTCTCTTTTTAAGCTGTTCCTTAAAACACTAGTGCTTAGGAAATCTATTGGAGGCAGAAGCAGTCAAGGGTAGCCTAGGGTTAGGGTTAGGCTTAGGGTTAGGGTTAGGGTACGACTTAGGGTACGGGTTCGGGGAGGGGTCCGTGTACGGTGTAGGGTATGGGTTAGGGTTAGGGTTAGGGTTAGTGTTAGGGTTAGGGCTCGGTTTAGGGTACGGGTTAGGATTAGGGTACGTGTTAGGGTTAGGGTAGGGGTTAGGGTTAGGGTATGCGTTAGGGTTAGGGTAGTTATTAAACCTATCCCACTCTCTAGATACCCCTTAGCACGTAAAGGAATATTATTTGGGGGTCCAGCCATGGAGAAGAGTTTAGACACTAGGATAAGATAAGGAACACACCCATTATACAGAAATCACATTAGGATTCTCTTTTTAAGCTGTTCCTTAAAACACTAGTGCTTAGGAAATCTATTGGACGCAGAAGCAGTCAAGGGTAGCCTAGGGTTAGGGTTAGGCTTAGGGTTAGGGTTAGGGTACGGCTTAGGGTACGGGTTCGGGGAGGGGTCCGTGTACGGTGTAGGGTATGGGTTAGGGTTAGGGTTAGGGTTAGTGTTAGGGTTAGGGCTCGGTTTAGGGTACGGGTTAGGATTAGGGTACATGTTAGGGTTAGCGTAGGGGTTAGGGTTAGGGTACGCGTTAGGGTTAGGGTTGTTATTAAACCTATCTCATTCTCTAGATACCCCTTAGCACGTAAAGGAATATTATTTGGGGGTCCAGCCATGGAGAAGAGTTTAGACACTAGGATAAGATAAGGAACACACCCATTATAAAGAAATCACATTAGGATTCTCTTTTTAAGCTGTTCCTTAAAACACTAGTGCTTAGGAAATCTATTGGAGGCAGAAGCAGTCAAGGGTAGCCTAGGGTTAGGGTTAGGCTTAGGGTTAGGGTTAGGGTACGGCTTAGGGTACGGGTTCGGGGAGGGGTCCGTGTACGGTGTAGGGTATGGGTTAGGGTTAGGGTTAGGGTTAGTGTTAGGGTTAGGGCTCATTTTAGGGTACGGGTTAGGATTAGGGTACGTGTTAGGTTTAGGGTAGGGGTTAGGGTTAGGGTACGCGTTAGGGTTAGGGTAGTTATTAAACCTATCCCACTCTCTAGATACCCCTTAGCACGTAAAGGAATATTATTTGGGGGTCCAGCCATGGAGAAGAGTTTAGACACTAGGATAAGATAAGGAACACACCCATTATAAAGAAATCACATTAGGATTCTCTTTTTAAGCTGTTCCTTAAAACACTAGTGCTTAGGAAATCTATTGGTGGCAGAAGCAGTCAAGGGTAGCCTAGGGTTAGGGTTAGGCTTAGGGTTAGGGTTAGGGTACGACTTAGGGTACGGGTTCGGGGAGGGGTCCGTGTACGGTGTAGGGTATGGGTTAGGGTTAGGGTTAGGGTTAGTGTTAGGGTTAGGGCTCGGTTTAGGGTACGGGTTAGGATTAGGGTACGTGTTAGGGTTAGGGTAGGGGTTAGGGTTAGGGTATGCGTTAGGGTTAGGGTAGTTATTAAACCTATCCCACTCTCTAGATACCCCTTAGCACGTAAAGGAATATTATTTGGGGGTCCAGCCATGGAGAAGAGTTTAGACACTAGGATAAGATAAGGAACACACCCATTATAAAGAAATCACATTAGGATTCTCTTTTTAAGCTGTTCCTTAAAACACTAGTGCTTAGGAAATCTATTGGAGGCAGAAGCAGTCAAGGGTAGCCTAGGGTTAGGGTTAGGCTTATGGTTAGGGATAGGGTACGGCTTAGGGTACGGGTTCGGGGAGGGGTCCATGTACAGTGTAGGGTATGGGTTAGGGTTAGGGTTAGGGTTAGGGCTCATTTTAGGGTACGGGTTAGGATTAGAGTACGTGTTAGGTTTAGGGTAGGGGTTAGGGTTAGGGTACGCGTTAGTGTTAGGGTAGTTATTAAACCTATCCCACTCTCTAGATACCCCTTAGCACGTAAAGGAATATTATTTGGGGGTCCAGCCATGGAGAAGAATTTAGACACAAGGATAAGATAAGGAACACACCCATTATAAAGAAATCACATTAGGATACTTTTTTTAAGCTGTTCCTTAAAACACTAGTGCTTAGGAAATCTATTGGAAGCAGAAGCAGTCAAGGGTAGCCTAGGGTTAGGGTACGGCTTAGGGTACGGGTTCGGGGAGGGATCCGTGTATGGTGTAGGGTATGGGTTAGGGTTAGGGTTAGGGTTAGTGTTAGGGTTAGGGCTCGGTTTAGGGTACGGGTTTGGATTAGGGTACGTGTTAGGTTTAGGGTAGGGGTTAGGGTTAGGATACGCGTTAGGGTTAGGGTAGTTATTAAACCTATCCCACTCTCTAGATACCCCTTAGCACGTAAAGGAATATTATTTGGGGGTCCAGCCATGGAGAAGAGTTTAGACACTAGGATAAGATAAGGAACACACCCATTATACAGAAATCACATTAGGATTCTCTTTTTAAGCTGTTCCTTAAAACACTAGTGCTTAGGAAATCTATTGGAGGCAGAAGCAGTCAAGGGTAGCCTAGGGTTAGGGTTAGGCTTAGGGTTAGGGTTAGGGTACGGCTTAGGGTACGGGTTCGGGGAGGGGTCCGTGTACGGTGTAGGGTATGGGTTAGGGTTAGGGTTAGGGTTAGTGTTAGGGTTAGGGCTCGGTTTAGGGTACGGGTTAGGATTAGGGTACATGTTAGGGTTAGCGTAGGGGTTAGGGTTAGGGTACGCGTTAGGGTTAGGGTTGTTATTAAACCTATCTCATTCTCTAGATACCCCTTAGCACGTAAAGGAATATTATTTGGGGGTCCAGCCATGGAGAAGAGTTTAGACACTAGGATAAGATAAGGAACACACCCATTATAAAGAAATCACATTAGGATTCTCTTTTTAAGCTGTTCCTTAAAACACTAGTGCTTAGGAAATCTATTGGAGGCAGAAGCAGTCAAGGGTAGCCTAGGGTTAGGGTTAGGCTTAGGGTTAGGGTTAGGGTACGGCTTAGGGTACGGGTTCGGGGAGGGGTCCGTGTACGGTGTAGGGTATGGGTTAGGGTTAGGGTTAGGGTTAGTGTTAGGGTTAGGGCTCATTTTAGGGTACGGGTTAGGATTAGGGTACGTGTTAGGTTTAGGGTAGGGGTTAGGGTTAGGGTACGCGTTAGGGTTAGGGTAGTTATTAAACCTATCCCACTCTCTAGATACCCCTTAGCACGTAAAGGAATATTATTTGGGGGTCCAGCCATGGAGAAGAGTTTAGACACTAGGATAAGATAAGGAACACACCCATTATAAAGAAATCACATTAGGATTCTCTTTTTAAGCTGTTCCTTAAAACACTAGTGCTTAGGAAATCTATTGGAGGCAGAAGCAGTCAAGGGTAGCCTAGGGTTAGGGTTAGGCTTAGGGTTAGGGTTAGGGTACGACTTAGGGTACGGGTTCGGGGAGGGGTCCGTGTACGGTGTAGGGTATGGGTTAGGGTTAGGGTTAGGGTTAGTGTTAGGGTTAGGGCTCGGTTTAGGGTACGGGTTAGGATTAGGGTACGTGTTAGGGTTAGGGTAGGGGTTAGGGTTAGGGTATGCGTTAGGGTTAGGGTAGTTATTAAACCTATCCCACTCTCTAGATACCCCTTAGCACGTAAAGGAATATTATTTGGGGGTCCAGCCATGGAGAAGAGTTTAGACACTAGGATAAGATAAGGAACACACCCATTATACAGAAATCACATTAGGATTCTCTTTTTAAGCTGTTCCTTAAAACACTAGTGCTTAGGAAATCTATTGGAGGCAGAAGCAGTCAAGGGTAGCCTAGGGTTAGGGTTAGGCTTAGGGTTAGGGTTAGGGTACGGCTTAGGGTACGGGTTCGGGGAGGGGTCCGTGTACGGTGTAGGGTATGGGTTAGGGTTAGGGTTAGGGTTAGTGTTAGGGTTAGGGCTCGGTTTAGGGTACGGGTTAGGATTAGGGTACATGTTAGGGTTAGCGTAGGGGTTAGGGTTAGGGTACGCGTTAGGGTTAGGGTTGTTATTAAACCTATCTCATTCTCTAGATACCCCTTAGCACGTAAAGGAATATTATTTGGGGGTCCAGCCATGGAGAAGAGTTTAGACACTAGGATAAGATAAGGAACACACCCATTATAAAGAAATCACATTAGGATTCTCTTTTTAAGCTGTTCCTTAAAACACTAGTGCTTAGGAAATCTATTGGAGGCAGAAGCAGTCAAGGGTAGCCTAGGGTTAGGGTTAGGCTTAGGGTTAGGGTTAGGGTACGGCTTAGGGTACGGGTTCGGGGAGGGGTCCGTGTACGGTGTAGGGTATGGGTTAGGGTTAGGGTTAGGGTTAGTGTTAGGGTTAGGGCTCGGTTTAGGGTACGGGTTAGGATTAGGGTACGTGTTAGGGTTAGGGTAGGGGTTAGGGTTAGGGTATGCGTTAGGGTTAGGGTAGTTATTAAACCTATCCCACTCTCTAGATACCCCTTAGCACGTAAAGGAATATTATTTGGGGGTCCAGCCATGGAGAAGAGTTTAGACACTAGGATAAGATAAGGAACACACCCATTATACAGAAATCACATTAGGATTCTCTTTTTAAGCTGTTCCTTAAAACACTAGTGCTTAGGAAATCTATTGGAGGCAGAAGCAGTCAAGGGTAGCCTAGGGTTAGGGTTAGGCTTAGGGTTAGGGTTAGGGTACGGGTTCGGGGAGGGGTCCGTGTACGGTGTAGGGTATGGGTTAGGGTTAGGGTTAGGGTTAGTGTTAGGGTTAGGGCTCGGTTTAGGGTACGGGTTAGGATTAGGGTACGTGTTAGGGTTAGGGTAGGGGTTAGGGTTAGGGTATGCGTTAGGGTTAGGGTAGTTATTAAACCTATCCCACTCTCTAGATACCCCTTAGCACGTAAAGGAATATTATTTGGGGGTCCAGCCATGGAGAAGAGTTTAGACACTAGGATAAGATAAGGAACACACCCATTATAAAGAAATCACATTAGGATTCTCTTTTTAAGCTGTTCCTTAAAACACTAGTGCTTAGGAAATCTATTGGAGGCAGAAGCAGTCAAGGGTAGCCTAGGGTTAGGGTTAGGCTTATGGTTAGGGATAGGGTACGGCTTAGGGTACGGGTTCGGGGAGGGGTCCATGTACAGTGTAGGGTATGGGTTAGGGTTAGGGTTAGGGTTAGGGCTCATTTTAGGGTACGGGTTAGGATTAGAGTACGTGTTAGGTTTAGGGTAGGGGTTAGGGTTAGGGTACGCGTTAGTGTTAGGGTAGTTATTAAACCTATCCCACTCTCTAGATACCCCTTAGCACGTAAAGGAATATTATTTGGGGTTCCAGCCATGGAGAAGAATTTAGACACAAGGATAAGATAAGGAACACACCCATTATAAAGAAATCACATTAGGATTCTTTTTTTAAGCTGTTCCTTAAAACACTAGTGCTTAGGAAATCTATTGGAAGCAGAAGCAGTCAAGGGTAGCCTAGGGTTAGGGTACGGCTTAGGGTACGGGTTCGGGGAGGGATCCGTGTATGGTGTAGGGTATGGGTTAGGGTTAGGGTTAGGGTTAGTGTTAGGGTTAGGGCTCGGTTTAGGGTACGGGTTTGGATTAGGGTACGTGTTAGGTTTAGGGTAGGGGTTAGGGTTAGGATACGCGTTAGGGTTAGGGTAGTTATTAAACCTATCCCACTCTCTAGATACCCCTTAGCACGTAAAGGAATATTATTTGGGGGTCCAGCCATGGAGAAGAGTTTAGACACTAGGATAAGATAAGGAACACACCCATTATACAGAAATCACATTAGGATTCTCTTTTTAAGCTGTTCCTTAAAACACTAGTGCTTAGGAAATCTATTGGAGGCAGAAGCAGTCAAGGGTAGCCTAGGGTTAGGGTTAGGCTTAGGGTTAGGGTTAGGGTACGGCTTAGGGTACGGGTTCGGGGAGGGGTCCGTGTACGGTGTAGGGTATGGGTTAGGGTTAGGGTTAGGGTTAGTGTTAGGGTTAGGGCTCGGTTTAGGGTACGGGTTAGGATTAGGGTACATGTTAGGGTTAGCGTAGTGGTTAGGGTTAGGGTACGCGTTAGGGTTAGGGTTGTTATTAAACCTATCTCATTCTCTAGATACCCCTTAGCACGTAAAGGAATATTATTTGGGGGTCCAGCCATGGAGAAGAGTTTAGACACTAGGATAAGATAAGGAACACACCCATTATAAAGAAATCACATTAGGATTCTCTTTTTAAGCTGTTCCTTAAAACACTAGTGCTTAGGAAATCTATTGGAGGCAGAAGCAGTCAAGGGTAGCCTAGGGTTAGGGTTAGGCTTAGGGTTAGGGTTAGGGTACGGCTTAGGGTACGGGTTCGGGGAGGGGTCCGTGTACGGTGTAGGGTATGGGTTAGGGTTAGGGTTAGGGTTAGTGTTAGGGTTAGGGCTCATTTTAGGGTACGGGTTAGGATTAGGGTACGTGTTAGGTTTAGGGTAGGGGTTAGGGTTAGGGTACGCGTTAGGGTTAGGGTAGTTATTAAACCTATCCCACTCTCTAGATACCCCTTAGCACGTAAAGGAATATTATTTGGGGGTCCAGCCATGGAGAAGAGTTTAGACACTAGGATAAGATAAGGAACACACCCATTATAAAGAAATCACATTAGGATTCTCTTTTTAAGCTGTTCCTTAAAACACTAGTGCTTAGGAAATCTATTGGAGGCAGAAGCAGTCAAGGGTAGCCCTAGGGTTAGGGTTAGGCTTAGGGTTAGGGTTAGGGTACGACTTAGGGTACGGGTTCGGGGAGGGGTCCGTGTACGGTGTAGGGTATGGGTTAGGGTTAGGGTTAGGGTTAGTGTTAGGGTTAGTGGCTCGGTTTAGGGTACGGGTTAGGATAGGGTACGTGTTAGGGTTAGGGTTAGGGGTTAGGGTTAGGGTATGCGTTAGGGTTAGGGTAGTTATTAAACCTATCCCACTCTCTAGATACCCCTTAGCACGTAAAGGAATATTATTTGGGGGTCCAGCCATGGAGAAGAGTTTAGACACTAGGATAAGATAAGGAACACAACCCATTATAAAGAAATCACATTAGGATTCTCTTTTTAAGCTGTTCCTTAAAACACTAGTGCTTAGGAAATCTATTGGAGGCAGAAGCAGTCAAGGGTAGCCTAGGGTTAGGGTTAGGCTTATGGTTAGGGATAGGGTACGGCTTAGGGTACGGGTTCGGGGAGGGGTCCATGTACAGTGTAGGGTATGGGTTAGGGTTAGGGTTAGGGTTAGGGCTCATTTTAGGGTACGGGTTAGGATTAGAGTACGTGTTAGGTTTAGGGTAGGGGTTAGGGTTAGGGTACGCGTTAGTGTTAGGGTAGTTATTAAACCTATCCCACTCTCTAGATACCCCCGCTTAGCACGTAAAGGAATATTATTTGGGGGGTCCAGCCATGGAGAAGAACTTAGACACAAGGATAAGATAAGGAAGCACACCCATTATAAAGAAATCACATTAGGATTCTTTTTTTAAGCTGTTCCTTAAAACACTAGTGCTTAGGAAATCTATTGGAAGCAGAAGCAGTCAAGGGTAGGCCTAGGGTTAGGGTACGGCTTAGGGTACGGGTTCGGGGAGGGATCCGTGTATGGTGTAGGGTATGGGTTAGGGTTAGGGTTAGGGTTAGTGTTAGGGTTAGGGCTCGGTTTAGGGTACGGGTTTGGATTAGGGTACGTGTTAGGTTTAGGGGTAGGGGTTAGGGTTAGGATACGCGTTAGGGTTAGGGTAGTTATTAAACCTATCCCACTCTCTAGATACCCCTTAGCACGTAAAGGAATATTATTTGGGGGTCCAGCCATGGAGAAGAGTTTAGACACTAGGATAAGATAAGGAACACACCCATTATACAGAAATCACATTAGGATTCTCTTTTTAAGCTGTTCCTTAAAACACTAGTGCTTAGGAAATCTATTGGAGGCAGAAGCAGTCAAGGGTAGCCTAGGGTTAGGGTTAGGCTTAGGGTTAGGGTTAGGGTACGGCTTAGGGTACGGGTCTGGGGTGCGGGGAGGGGTCCGTGTACGGTGTAGGGTATGGGTTAGGGTTAGGGTTAGGGTTAGTGTTAGGGTTAGGGCTCGGTTTAGGGTACGGGTTAGGATTAGGGTACATGTTAGGGTTAGCGTAGGGGTTAGGGTTAGGGTACGCGTATGGTTAGGGTTGTTATTAAACCTATCCCACTCTCTAGATACCCCTTAGCACGTAAAGGAATATTATTTGGGGGTCAGCCATGGAGAAGAGTTTAGCCACTAGGATAAGATAAGGAAAACACCCATTATAAGGAAATCACATTAGGATTCTCTTTTTAAGCTGTTCCTTAAAACACTAGTGCTTAGGAAATCTATTGGAGGCAGAAGCAGTCAAGGGGTAGCCTAGGTTTAGGGTTAGGCTTAGGGTTAGGGGTTAGGGTACGGCTTAGGGTACGGGTTCGGGGAGGGGTCCGTGTACGGTGTAGGGTATGGTTTAGGGTTAGGGTTAGGGTTAGTGTTAGGGTTTAGGGCGTCGGTTTAGGGTACGGGTTAGGATTAGAGTACGTGTTAGGTTTAGGGTAGGGGTTAGGTTAGGGTACGCGTTAGGGTTAGGGTAGTTATTAAACCTATCCCACTCTCTAGATACCCCTTAGCACGTAAAGGAATATTATTTGGGGGTCCAGCCATGGAGAAGGAGTTTAGACACTAGGATAAGATAAGGAACACACCCATTATAAAGAAATCACATTAGGATTCTCTTTTTAAGCTGTTCCTTAAAACACTAGTGCTTAGGAAATCTATTGGAGGCAGAAGCAGTCAAGGGTAGCCTAGGGTTAGGGTTAGGCTTAGGGTTAGGGTTAGGGTACGACTTAGGGTACGGGTTCGGGGAGGGGTCCGTGTACGGTGTAGGGTATGGGTTAGGGTTAGGGTTAGGGTTAGTGTTAGGGTTAGGGCTCGGTTTAGGGTACGGGTTAGGATTAGGGTCCGTGTTAGGGTTAGGGTAGGGGTTAGGGTTAGGGTATGCGTTAGGGTTAGGGTAGTTATTAAACCTATCCCACTCTCTAGATACCCCTTAGCACGTAAAGGAATATTATTTGGGGGTCCAGCCATGGAGAAGAGTTTAGACACTAGGATAAGATAAGGAACACACCCATTATACAGAAATCACATTAGGATTCTCTTTTTAAGCTGTTCCTTAAAACACTAGTGCTTAGGAAATCTATTGGAGGCAGAAGCAGTCAAGGGTAGCCTAGGGTTAGGGTTAGGCTTAGGGTTAGGGTTAGGGTACGGCTTAGGGTACGGGTTCGGGGAGGGGTCCGTGTACGGTGTAGGGTATGGGTTAGGGTTAGGGTTAGGGTTAGTGTTAGGGTTAGGGCTCGGTTTAGGGTACGGGTTAGGATTAGGGTACATGTTAGGGTTAGCGTAGGGGTTAGGGTTAGGGTACGCGTTAGGGTTAGGGTTGTTATTAAACCTATCTCATTCTCTAGATACCCCTTAGCACGTAAAGGAATATTATTTGGGGGTCCAGCCATGGAGAAGAGTTTAGACACTAGGATAAGATAAGGAACACACCCATTATAAAGAAATCACATTAGGATTCTCTTTTTAAGCTGTTCCTTAAAACACTAGTGCTTAGGAAATCTATTGGAGGCAGAAGCAGTCAAGGGTAGCCTAGGGTTAGGGTTAGGCTTAGGGTTAGGGTTAGGGTACGGCTTAGGGTACGGGTTCGGGGAGGGGTCCGTGTACGGTGTAGGGTATGGGTTAGGGTTAGGGTTAGGGTTAGTGTTAGGGTTAGGGCTCATTTTAGGGTACGGGTTAGGATTAGGGTACGTGTTAGGTTTAGGGTAGGGGTTAGGGTTAGGGTACGCGTTAGGGTTAGGGTAGTTATTAAACCTATCCCACTCTCTAGATACCCCTTAGCACGTAAAGGAATATTATTTGGGGGTCCAGCCATGGAGAAGAGTTTAGACACTAGGATAAGATAAGGAACACACCCATTATAAAGAAATCACATTAGGATTCTCTTTTTAAGCTGTTCCTTAAAACACTAGTGCTTAGGAAATCTATTGGAGGCAGAAGCAGTCAAGGGTAGCCTAGGGTTAGGGTTAGGCTTAGGGTTAGGGTTAGGGTACGACTTAGGGTACGGGTTCGGGGAGGGGTCCGTGTACGGTGTAGGGTATGGGTTAGGGTTAGGGTTAGGGTTAGTGTTAGGGTTAGGGCTCGGTTTAGGGTACGGGTTAGGATTAGGGTACGTGTTAGGGTTAGGGTAGGGGTTAGGGTTAGGGTATGCGTTAGGGTTAGGGTAGTTATTAAACCTATCCCACTCTCTAGATACCCCTTAGCACGTAAAGGAATATTATTTGGGGGTCCAGCCATGGAGAAGAGTTTAGACACTAGGATAAGATAAGGAACACACCCATTATAAAGAAATCACATTAGGATTCTCTTTTTAAGCTGTTCCTTAAAACACTAGTGCTTAGGAAATCTATTGGAGGCAGAAGCAGTCAAGGGTAGCCTAGGGTTAGGGTTAGGCTTATGGTTAGGGATAGGGTACGGCTTAGGGTACGGGTTCGGGGAGGGGTCCATGTACAGTGTAGGGTATGGGTTAGGGTTAGGGTTAGGGTTAGGGCTCATTTTAGGGTACGGGTTAGGATTAGAGTACGTGTTAGGTTTAGGGTAGGGGTTAGGGTTAGGGTACGCGTTAGTGTTAGGGTAGTTATTAAACCTATCCCACTCTCTAGATACCCCTTAGCACGTAAAGGAATATTATTTGGGGGGTCCAGCCATGGAGAAGAATTTAGACACAAGGATAAGATAAGGAACACACCCATTATAAAGAAATCACATTAGGATTCTTTTTTTAAGCTGTTCCTTAAAACACTAGTGCTTAGGAAATCTATTGGAAGCAGAAGCAGTCAAGGGTAGCCTAGGGTTAGGGTACGGCTTAGGGTACGGGTTCGGGGAGGGATCCGTGTATGGTGTAGGGTATGGGTTAGGGTTAGGGTTAGGGTTAGTGTTAGGGTTAGGGCTCGGTTTAGGGTACGGGTTTGGATTAGGGTACGTGTTAGGTTTAGGGTAGGGGTTAGGGTTAGGATACGCGTTAGGGTTAGGGTAGTTATTAAACCTATCCCACTCTCTAGATACCCCTTAGCACGTAAAGGAATATTATTTGGGGGTCCAGCCATGGAGAAGAGTTTAGACACTAGGATAAGATAAGGAACACACCCATTATACAGAAATCACATTAGGATTCTCTTTTTAAGCTGTTCCTTAAAACACTAGTGCTTAGGAAATCTATTGGAGGCAGAAGCAGTCAAGGGTAGCCTAGGGTTAGGGTTAGGCTTAGGGTTAGGGTTAGGGTACGGCTTAGGGTACGGGTTCGGGGAGGGGTCCGTGTACGGTGTAGGGTATGGGTTAGGGTTAGGGTTAGGGTTAGTGTTAGGGTTAGGGCTCGGTTTAGGGTACGGGTTAGGATTAGGGTACATGTTAGGGTTAGCGTAGGGGTTAGGGTTAGGGTACGCGTTAGGGTTAGGGTTGTTATTAAACCTATCTCATTCTCTAGATACCCCTTAGCACGTAAAGGAATATTATTTGGGGGTCCAGCCATGGAGAAGAGTTTAGACACTAGGATAAGATAAGGAACACACCCATTATAAAGAAATCACATTAGGATTCTCTTTTTAAGCTGTTCCTTAAAACACTAGTGCTTAGGAAATCTATTGGAGGCAGAAGCAGTCAAGGGTAGCCTAGGGTTAGGGTTAGGCTTAGGGTTAGGGTTAGGGTACGGCTTAGGGTACGGGTTCGGGGAGGGGTCCGTGTACGGTGTAGGGTATGGGTTAGGGTTAGGGTTAGGGTTAGTGTTAGGGTTAGGGCTCATTTTAGGGTACGGGTTAGGATTAGGGTACGTGTTAGGTTTAGGGTAGGGGTTAGGGTTAGGGTACGCGTTAGGGTTAGGGTAGTTATTAAACCTATCCCACTCTCTAGATACCCCTTAGCACGTAAAGGAATATTATTTGGGGGTCCAGCCATGGAGAAGAGTTTAGACACTAGGATAAGATAAGGAACACACCCATTATAAAGAAATCACATTAGGATTCTCTTTTTAAGCTGTTCCTTAAAACACTAGTGCTTAGGAAATCTATTGGAGGCAGAAGCAGTCAAGGGTAGCCTAGGGTTAGGGTTAGGCTTAGGGTTAGGGTTAGGGTACGACTTAGGGTACGGGTTCGGGGAGGGGTCCGTGTACGGTGTAGGGTATGGGTTAGGGTTAGGGTTAGGGTTAGTGTTAGGGTTAGGGCTCGGTTTAGGGTACGGGTTAGGATTAGGGTACGTGTTAGGGTTAGGGTAGGGGTTAGGGTTAGGGTATGCGTTAGGGTTAGGGTAGTTATTAAACCTATCCCACTCTCTAGATACCCCTTAGCACGTAAAGGAATATTATTTGGGGGTCCAGCCATGGAGAAGAGTTTAGACACTAGGATAAGATAAGGAACACACCCATTATACAGAAATCACATTAGGATTCTCTTTTTAAGCTGTTCCTTAAAACACTAGTGCTTAGGAAATCTATTGGAGGCAGAAGCAGTCAAGGGTAGCCTAGGGTTAGGGTTAGGCTTAGCGTTAGGGTTAGGGTACGGCTTAGGGTACGGGTTCGGGGAGGGGTCCGTGTACGGTGTAGGGTATGGGTTAGGGTTAGGGTTAGGGTTAGTGTTAGGGTTAGGGCTCGGTTTAGGGTACGGGTTAGGATTAGGGTACATGTTAGGGTTAGCGTAGGGGTTAGGGTTAGGGTACGCGTTAGGGTTAGGGTTGTTATTAAACCTATCTCATTCTCTAGATACCCCTTAGCACGTAAAGGAATATTATTTGGGGGTCCAGCCATGGAGAAGAGTTTAGACACTAGGATAAGATAAGGAACACACCCATTATAAAGAAATCACATTAGGATTCTCTTTTTAAGCTGTTCCTTAAAACACTAGTGCTTAGGAAATCTATTGGAGGCAGAAGCAGTCAAGGGTAGCCTAGGGTTAGGGTTAGGCTTAGGGTTAGGGTTAGGGTACGACTTAGGGTACGGGTTCGGGGAGGGGTCCGTGTACGGTGTAGGGTATGGGTTAGGGTTAGGGTTAGGGTTAGTGTTAGGGTTAGGGCTCGGTTTAGGGTACGGGTTAGGATTAGGGTACGTGTTAGGGTTAGGGTAGGGGTTAGGGTTAGGGTATGCGTTAGGGTTAGGGTAGTTATTAAACCTATCCCACTCTCTAGATACCCCTTAGCACGTAAAGGAATATTATTTGGGGGTCCAGCCATGGAGAAGAGTTTAGACACTAGGATAAGATAAGGAACACACCCATTATAAAGAAATCACATTAGGATTCTCTTTTTAAGCTGTTCCTTAAAACACTAGTGCTTAGGAAATCTATTGGAGGCAGAAGCAGTCAAGGGTAGCCTAGGGTTAGGGTTAGGCTTATGGTTAGGGATAGGGTACGGCTTAGGGTACGGGTTCGGGGAGGGGTCCATGTACAGTGTAGGGTATGGGTTAGGGTTAGGGTTAGGGTTAGGGCTCATTTTAGGGTACGGGTTAGGATTAGAGTACGTGTTAGGTTTAGGGTAGGGGTTAGGGTTAGGGTACGCGTTAGTGTTAGGGTAGTTATTAAACCTATCCCACTCTCTAGATACCCCTTAGCACGTAAAGGAATATTATTTGGGGGTCCAGCCATGGAGAAGAACTTAGACACAAGGATAAGAAATCACATTAGGATTCTTTTTTTAAGCTGTTCCTTAAAACACTAGTGCTTAGGAAATCTATTGGAAGCAGAAGCAGTCAAGGGTAGCCTAGGGTTAGGGTACGGCTTAGGGTACGGGTTCGGGGAGGGATCCGTGTATGGTGTAGGGTATGGGTTAGGGTTAGGGTTAGGGTTAGTGTTAGGGTTAGGGCTCGTTTAGGGTACGGGTTTGGATTAGGGTACGTGTTAGGTTTAGGGTAGGGGTTAGGTTAGGATACGCGTTAGGGTTAGGGTAGTTATTAAAACCTATCCCACTCTCTAGATACCCCTTAGCACGTAAAGGAATATTATTTGGGGGTCCAGCCATGGAGAAGAGTTTAGACACTAGGATAAGATAAGGAACACACCCATTATACAGAAATCACATTAGGATTCTCTTTTTAAGCTGTTCCTTAAAACACTAGTGCATAGGAAATCTATTGAGGCAGAAGCAGTCAAGGGTAGCCTAGGGTTAGGGTTAGGCTTAGGGTTAGGGTTAGGGTACGGCTTAGGGTACGGGTTCGGGGAGGGGTCCGTGTACGGTGTAGGGTATGGGTTAGGGTTAGGGTTAGGGTTAGTGTTAGGGTTAGGCTCGGTTTAGGGTACGGGTTAGGATTAGGGTACATGTTAGGGTTAGCGTAGGGGTTAGGGTTAGGGGTACGCGTTAGGGTTAGGGTTGTTATTAAACCTATCCCCACTCTCTAGATACCCCTTAGCACGTAAAGGAATATTATTTGGGGGTCCAGCCATGGAGAAGAGTTTAGCCACTAGGATAAGATAAGGAAAACACCCATTATAAGGAAATCACATTAGGATTCTCTTTTTAAGCTGTTCCTTAAAACACTAGTGCTTAGAATCTATTGGAGGCAGAAGCAGTCAAGGGTAGCCTAGGTTTAGGGTTAGGCTTAGGGTTAGGGTTAGGGTACGGCTTAGGGTACGGGTTCGGGGAGGGGTCAGTGTACGGTGTAGGGTATGGTTTAGGGTTAGGGTTAGGGTTAGTGTTAGGGTTAGGGCTCGGTTAGGGTACGGGTTAGGATTAGAGTACGTGTTAGGTTTAGGGTAGGGTTAGGGTTAGGGTACGCGTTAGGGTTAGGGTAGTTATTAAACCTATCCCACTCTCTAGATACCCCTTAGCACGTAAAGGAATATTATTTGGGGGTCCAGCATGGAGAAGAGTTTAGACACTAGGATAAGATAAGGAACACACCCATTATAAAGAATCACATTAGGATTCTCTTTTTAAGCTGTTCCTTAAAACACTAGTGCTTAGGAAATCTATTGGAGGCAGAAGCAGTCAAGGGTAGCCTAGGGTTAGGGTTAGGCTTATGGTTAGGGATAGGGTACGGCTTAGGGTACGGGTTCGGGGAGGGGTCCAATGTACAGTGTAGGGTATGGGTTAGGGTTAGGGTTAGGGTAGGGCTCATTTTAGGGTACGGGTTAGGATTAGAGTACGTGTTAGGTTTAGGGTAGGGGTTAGGGTTAGGGTACGCGTTAGTGTTAGGGTAGTTATTAAACCTATCCCACTCTCTAGATACCCCCTTAGCACGTAAAGGAATATTATTTGGGGGTCCAGCCATGGACATGGAGAAGAATTTAGACACAAGGATAAGATAAGGAACACACCCATTATAAAGAAATCACATTAGGATTCTTTTTTTAAGCTGTTCCTTAAAACACTAGTGCTTAGGAAATCTATTGGAAGCAGAAGCAGTCAAGGGTAGCCTAGGGTTAGGGTACGGCTTAGGGTACGGGTTCGGGGAGGGATCCGTGTATGGTGTAGGGTATGGGTTAGGGTTAGGGTTAGGGTTAGTGTTAGGGTTAGGGCTCGGTTTAGGGTACGGGTTTGGATTAGGGTACGTGTTAGGTTTAGGGTAGGGGTTAGGGTTAGGATACGCGTTAGGGTTAGGGTAGTTATTAAACCTATCCCACTCTCTAGATACCCCTTAGCACGTAAAGGAATATTATTTGGGGGTCCAGCCATGGAGAAGAGTTTAGACACTAGGATAAGATAAGGAACACACCCATTATAAAGAAATCACATTAGGATTCTCTTTTTAAGCTGTTCCTTAAAACACTAGTGCTTAGGAAATCTATTGGAGGCAGAAGCAGTCAAGGGTAGCCTAGGGTTAGGGTTAGGCTTATGGTTAGGGATAGGGTACGGCTTAGGGTACGGGTTCGGGGAGGGGTCCATGTACAGTGTAGGGTATGGGTTAGGGTTAGGGTTAGGGTTAGGGCTCATTTTAGGGTACGGGTTAGGATTAGAGTACGTGTTAGGTTTAGGGTAGGGGTTAGGGTTAGGGTACGCGTTAGTGTTAGGGTAGTTATTAAACCTATCCCACTCTCTAGATACCCCTTAGCACGTAAAGGAATATTATTTGGGGGTCCAGCCATGGAGAAGAATTTAGACACAAGGATAAGATAAGGAACACACCCATTATAAAGAAATCACATTAGGATTCTTTTTTTAAGCTGTTCCTTAAAACACTAGTGCTTAGGAAATCTATTGGAAGCAGAAGCAGTCAAGGGTAGCCTAGGGTTAGGGTACGGCTTAGGGTACGGGTTCGGGGAGGGATCCGTGTATGGTGTAGGGTATGGGTTAGGGTTAGGGTTAGGGTTAGTGTTAGGGTTAGGGCTCGGTTTAGGGTACGGGTTTGGATTAGGGTACGTGTTAGGTTTAGGGTAGGGGTTAGGGTTAGGATACGCGTTAGGGTTAGGGTAGTTATTAAACCTATCCCACTCTCTAGATACCCCTTAGCACGTAAAGGAATATTATTTGGGGGTCCAGCCATGGAGAAGAGTTTAGACACTAGGATAAGATAAGGAACACACCCATTATACAGAAATCACATTAGGATTCTCTTTTTAAGCTGTTCCTTAAAACACTAGTGCTTAGGAAATCTATTGGAGGCAGAAGCAGTCAAGGGTAGCCTAGGGTTAGGGTTAGGCTTAGGGTTAGGGTTAGGGTACGGCTTAGGGTACGGGTTCGGGGAGGGGTCCGTGTACGGTGTAGGGTATGGGTTAGGGTTAGGGTTAGGGTTAGTGTTAGGGTTAGGGCTCGGTTTAGGGTACGGGTTAGGATTAGGGTACATGTTAGGGTTAGCGTAGGGGTTAGGGTTAGGGTACGCGTTAGGGTTAGGGTTGTTATTAAACCTATCTCATTCTCTAGATACCCCTTAGCACGTAAAGGAATATTATTTGGGGGTCCAGCCATGGAGAAGAGTTTAGACACTAGGATAAGATAAGGAACACACCCATTATAAAGAAATCACATTAGGATTCTCTTTTTAAGCTGTTCCTTAAAACACTAGTGCTTAGGAAATCTATTGGAGGCAGAAGCAGTCAAGGGTAGCCTAGGGTTAGGGTTAGGCTTAGGGTTAGGGTTAGGGTACGGCTTAGGGTACGGGTTCGGGGAGGGGTCCGTGTACGGTGTAGGGTATGGGTTAGGGTTAGGGTTAGGGTTAGTGTTAGGGTTAGGGCTCATTTTAGGGTACGGGTTAGGATTAGGGTACGTGTTAGGTTTAGGGTAGGGGTTAGGGTTAGGGTACGCGTTAGGGTTAGGGTAGTTATTAAACCTATCCCACTCTCTAGATACCCCTTAGCACGTAAAGGAATATTATTTGGGGGTCCAGCCATGGAGAAGAGTTTAGACACTAGGATAAGATAAGGAACACACCCATTATAAAGAAATCACATTAGGATTCTCTTTTTAAGCTGTTCCTTAAAACACTAGTGCTTAGGAAATCTATTGGAGGCAGAAGCAGTCAAGGGTAGCCTAGGGTTAGGGTTAGGCTTAGGGTTAGGGTTAGGGTACGACTTAGGGTACGGGTTCGGGGAGGGGTCCGTGTACGGTGTAGGGTATGGGTTAGGGTTAGGGTTAGGGTTAGTGTTAGGGTTAGGGCTCGGTTTAGGGTACGGGTTAGGATTAGGGTACGTGTTAGGGTTAGGGTAGGGGTTAGGGTTAGGGTATGCGTTAGGGTTAGGGTAGTTATTAAACCTATCCCACTCTCTAGATACCCCTTAGCACGTAAAGGAATATTATTTGGGGGTCCAGCCATGGAGAAGAGTTTAGACACTAGGATAAGATAAGGAACACACCCATTATACAGAAATCACATTAGGATTCTCTTTTTAAGCTGTTCCTTAAAACACTAGTGCTTAGGAAATCTATTGGAGGCAGAAGCAGTCAAGGGTAGCCTAGGGTTAGGGTTAGGCTTAGCGTTAGGGTTAGGGTACGGCTTAGGGTACGGGTTCGGGGAGGGGTCCGTGTACGGTGTAGGGTATGGGTTAGGGTTAGGGTTAGGGTTAGTGTTAGGGTTAGGGCTCGGTTTAGGGTACGGGTTAGGATTAGGGTACATGTTAGGGTTAGCGTAGGGGTTAGGGTTAGGGTACGCGTTAGGGTTAGGGTTGTTATTAAACCTATCTCATTCTCTAGATACCCCTTAGCACGTAAAGGAATATTATTTGGGGGTCCAGCCATGGAGAAGAGTTTAGACACTAGGATAAGATAAGGAACACACCCATTATAAAGAAATCACATTAGGATTCTCTTTTTAAGCTGTTCCTTAAAACACTAGTGCTTAGGAAATCTATTGGAGGCAGAAGCAGTCAAGGGTAGCCTAGGGTTAGGGTTAGGCTTAGGGTTAGGGTTAGGGTACGACTTAGGGTACGGGTTCGGGGAGGGGTCCGTGTACGGTGTAGGGTATGGGTTAGGGTTAGGGTTAGGGTTAGTGTTAGGGTTAGGGCTCGGTTTAGGGTACGGGTTAGGATTAGGGTCCGTGTTAGGGTTAGGGTAGGGGTTAGGGTTAGGGTATGCGTTAGGGTTAGGGTAGTTATTAAACCTATCCCACTCTCTAGATACCCCTTAGCACGTAAAGGAATATTATTTGGGGGTCCAGCCATGGAGAAGAGTTTAGACACTAGGATAAGATAAGGAACACACCCATTATAAAGAAATCACATTAGGATTCTCTTTTTAAGCTGTTCCTTAAAACACTAGTGCTTAGGAAATCTATTGGAGGCAGAAGCAGTCAAGGGTAGCCTAGGGTTAGGGTTAGGCTTATGGTTAGGGATAGGGTACGGCTTAGGGTACGGGTTCGGGGAGGGGTCCATGTACAGTGTAGGGTATGGGTTAGGGTTAGGGTTAGGGTTAGGGCTCATTTTAGGGTACGGGTTAGGATTAGAGTACGTGTTAGGTTTAGGGTAGGGGTTAGGGTTAGGGTACGCGTTAGTGTTAGGGTAGTTATTAAACCTATCCCACTCTCTAGATACCCCTTAGCACGTAAAGGAATATTATTTGGGGGTCCAGCCATGGAGAAGAACTTAGACACAAGGATAAGATAAGGAACACACCCATTATAAAGAAATCACATTAGGATTCTTTTTTTAAGCTGTTCCTTAAAACACTAGTGCTTAGGAAATCTATTGGAAGCAGAAGCAGTCAAGGGTAGCCTAGGGTTAGGGTACGGCTTAGGGTACGGGTTCGGGGAGGGATCCGTGTATGGTGTAGGGTATGGGTTAGGGTTAGGGTTAGGGTTAGTGTTAGGGTTAGGGCTCGGTTTAGGGTACGGGTTTGGATTAGGGTACGTGTTAGGTTTAGGGTAGGGGTTAGGGTTAGGATACGCGTTAGGGTTAGGGTAGTTATTAAACCTATCCCACTCTCTAGATACCCCTTAGCACGTAAAGGAATATTATTTGGGGGTCCAGCCATGGAGAAGAGTTTAGACACTAGGATAAGATAAGGAACACACCCATTATACAGAAATCACATTAGGATTCTCTTTTTAAGCTGTTCCTTAAAACACTAGTGCTTAGGAAATCTATTGGAGGCAGAAGCAGTCAAGGGTAGCCTAGGGTTAGGGTTAGGCTTAGGGTTAGGGTTAGGGTACGGCTTAGGGTACGGGTTCGGGGAGGGGTCCGTGTACGGTGTAGGGTATGGGTTAGGGTTAGGGTTAGGGTTAGTGTTAGGGTTAGGGCTCGGTTTAGGGTACGGGTTAGGATTAGGGTACATGTTAGGGTTAGCGTAGGGGTTAGGGTTAGGGTACGCGTTAGGGTTAGGGTTGTTATTAAACCTATCCCACTCTCTAGATACCCCTTAGCACGTAAAGGAATATTATTTGGGGGTCCAGCCATGGAGAAGAGTTTAGCCACTAGGATAAGATAAGGAAAACACCCATTATAAGGAAATCACATTAGGATTCTCTTTTTAAGCTGTTCCTTAAAACACTAGTGCTTAGGAAATCTATTGGAGGCAGAAGCAGTCAAGGGTAGCCTAGGTTTAGGGTTAGGCTTAGGGTTAGGGTTAGGGTACGGCTTAGGGTACGGGTTCGGGGAGGGGTCCGTGTACGGTGTAGGGTATGGTTTAGGGTTAGGGTTAGGGTTAGTGTTAGGGTTAGGGCTCGGTTTAGGGTACGGGTTAGGATTAGAGTACGTGTTAGGTTTAGGGTAGGGGTTAGGGTTAGGGTACGCGTTAGGGTTAGGGTAGTTATTAAACCTATCCCACTCTCTAGATACCCCTTAGCACGTAAAGGAATATTATTTGGGGGTCCAGCCATGGAGAAGAGTTTAGACACTAGGATAAGATAAGGAACACACCCATTATAAAGAAATCACATTAGGATTCTCTTTTTAAGCTGTTCCTTAAAACACTAGTGCTTAGGAAATCTATTGGAGGCAGAAGCAGTCAAGGGTAGCCTAGGGTTAGGGTTAGGCTTAGGGTTAGGGTTAGGGTACGACTTAGGGTACGGGTTCGGGGAGGGGTCCGTGTACGGTGTAGGGTATGGGTTAGGGTTAGGGTTAGGGTTAGTGTTAGGGTTAGGGCTCGGTTTAGGGTACGGGTTAGGATTAGGGTCCGTGTTAGGGTTAGGGTAGGGGTTAGGGTTAGGGTATGCGTTAGGGTTAGGGTAGTTATTAAACCTATCCCACTCTCTAGATACCCCTTAGCACGTAAAGGAATATTATTTGGGGGTCCAGCCATGGAGAAGAGTTTAGACACTAGGATAAGATAAGGAACACACCCATTATACAGAAATCACATTAGGATTCTCTTTTTAAGCTGTTCCTTAAAACACTAGTGCTTAGGAAATCTATTGGAGGCAGAAGCAGTCAAGGGTAGCCTAGGGTTAGGGTTAGGCTTAGGGTTAGGGTTAGGGTACGGCTTAGGGTACGGGTTCGGGGAGGGGTCCGTGTACGGTGTAGGGTATGGGTTAGGGTTAGGGTTAGGGTTAGTGTTAGGGTTAGGGCTCGGTTTAGGGTACGGGTTAGGATTAGGGTACATGTTAGGGTTAGCGTAGGGGTTAGGGTTAGGGTACGCGTTAGGGTTAGGGTTGTTATTAAACCTATCTCATTCTCTAGATACCCCTTAGCACGTAAAGGAATATTATTTGGGGGTCCAGCCATGGAGAAGAGTTTAGACACTAGGATAAGATAAGGAACACACCCATTATAAAGAAATCACATTAGGATTCTCTTTTTAAGCTGTTCCTTAAAACACTAGTGCTTAGGAAATCTATTGGAGGCAGAAGCAGTCAAGGGTAGCCTAGGGTTAGGGTTAGGCTTAGGGTTAGGGTTAGGGTACGGCTTAGGGTACGGGTTCGGGGAGGGGTCCGTGTACGGTGTAGGGTATGGGTTAGGGTTAGGGTTAGGGTTAGTGTTAGGGTTAGGGCTCATTTTAGGGTACGGGTTAGGATTAGGGTACGTGTTAGGTTTAGGGTAGGGGTTAGGGTTAGGGTACGCGTTAGGGTTAGGGTAGTTATTAAACCTATCCCACTCTCTAGATACCCCTTAGCACGTAAAGGAATATTATTTGGGGGTCCAGCCATGGAGAAGAGTTTAGACACTAGGATAAGATAAGGAACACACCCATTATAAAGAAATCACATTAGGATTCTCTTTTTAAGCTGTTCCTTAAAACACTAGTGCTTAGGAAATCTATTGGAGGCAGAAGCAGTCAAGGGTAGCCTAGGGTTAGGGTTAGGCTTAGGGTTAGGGTTAGGGTACGACTTAGGGTACGGGTTCGGGGAGGGGTCCGTGTACGGTGTAGGGTATGGGTTAGGGTTAGGGTTAGGGTTAGTGTTAGGGTTAGGGCTCGGTTTAGGGTACGGGTTAGGATTAGGGTACGTGTTAGGGTTAGGGTAGGGGTTAGGGTTAGGGTATGCGTTAGGGTTAGGGTAGTTATTAAACCTATCCCACTCTCTAGATACCCCTTAGCACGTAAAGGAATATTATTTGGGGGTCCAGCCATGGAGAAGAGTTTAGACACTAGGATAAGATAAGGAACACACCCATTATAAAGAAATCACATTAGGATTCTCTTTTTAAGCTGTTCCTTAAAACACTAGTGCTTAGGAAATCTATTGGAGGCAGAAGCAGTCAAGGGTAGCCTAGGGTTAGGGTTAGGCTTATGGTTAGGGATAGGGTACGGCTTAGGGTACGGGTTCGGGGAGGGGTCCATGTACAGTGTAGGGTATGGGTTAGGGTTAGGGTTAGGGTTAGGGCTCATTTTAGGGTACGGGTTAGGATTAGAGTACGTGTTAGGTTTAGGGTAGGGGTTAGGGTTAGGGTACGCGTTAGTGTTAGGGTAGTTATTAAACCTATCACTCTAGATACCCCTTAGCACGTAAAGGAATATTATTTGGGGGTCCAGCCATGGAGAAGAATTTAGACACAAGGATAAGATAAGGAACACACCCATTATAAAGAAATCACATTAGGATTCTTTTTTTAAGCTGTTCCTTAAAACACTAGTGCTTAGGAAATCTATTGGAAGCAGAAGCAGTCAAGGGTAGCCTAGGGTTAGGGTACGGCTTAGGGTACGGGTTCGGGGAGGGATCCGTGTATGGTGTAGGGTATGGGTTAGGGTTAGGGTTAGGGTTAGTGTTAGGGTTAGGGCTCGGTTTAGGGTACGGGTTTGGATTAGGGTACGTGTTAGGTTTAGGGTAGGGGTTAGGGTTAGGATACGCGTTAGGGTTAGGGTAGTTATTAAACCTATCCCACTCTCTAGATACCCCTTAGCACGTAAAGGAATATTATTTGGGGGTCCAGCCATGGAGAAGAGTTTAGACACTAGGATAAGATAAGGAACACACCCATTATACAGAAATCACATTAGGATTCTCTTTTTAAGCTGTTCCTTAAAACACTAGTGCTTAGGAAATCTATTGGAGGCAGAAGCAGTCAAGGGTAGCCTAGGGTTAGGGTTAGGCTTAGGGTTAGGGTTAGGGTACGGCTTAGGGTACGGGTTCGGGGAGGGGTCCGTGTACGGTGTAGGGTATGGGTTAGGGTTAGGGTTAGGGTTAGTGTTAGGGTTAGGGCTCGGTTTAGGGTACGGGTTAGGATTAGGGTACATGTTAGGGTTAGCGTAGGGGTTAGGGTTAGGGTACGCGTTAGGGTTAGGGTTGTTATTAAACCTATCTCATTCTCTAGATACCCCTTAGCACGTAAAGGAATATTATTTGGGGGTCCAGCCATGGAGAAGAGTTTAGACACTAGGATAAGATAAGGAACACACCCATTATAAAGAAATCACATTAGGATTCTCTTTTTAAGCTGTTCCTTAAAACACTAGTGCTTAGGAAATCTATTGGAGGCAGAAGCAGTCAAGGGTAGCCTAGGGTTAGGGTTAGGCTTAGGTTAGGGTTAGGGTACGGCTTAGGGTACGGGTTCGGGGAGGGGTCCGTGTACGGTGTAGGGTATGGGTTAGGGTTAGGGTTAGGGTTAGTGTTAGGGTTAGGGCTCATTTTAGGGTACGGGTTAGGATTAGGGTACGTGTTAGGTTTAGGGTAGGGGTTAGGGTTAGGGTACGCGTTAGGGTTAGGGTAGTTATTAAACCTATCCCACTCTCTAGATACCCCTTAGCACGTAAAGGAATATTATTTGGGGGTCCAGCCATGGAGAAGAGTTTAGACACTAGGATAAGATAAGGAACACACCCATTATAAAGAAATCACATTAGGATTCTCTTTTTAAGCTGTTCCTTAAAACACTAGTGCTTAGGAAATCTATTGGAGGCAGAAGCAGTCAAGGGTAGCCTAGGGTTAGGGTTAGGCTTAGGGTTAGGGTTAGGGTACGACTTAGGGTACGGGTTCGGGGAGGGGTCCGTGTACGGTGTAGGGTATGGGTTAGGGTTAGGGTTAGGGTTAGTGTTAGGGTTAGGGCTCGGTTTAGGGTACGGGTTAGGATTAGGGTACGTGTTAGGGTTAGGGTAGGGGTTAGGGTTAGGGTATGCGTTAGGGTTAGGGTAGTTATTAAACCTATCCCACTCTCTAGATACCCCTTAGCACGTAAAGGAATATTATTTGGGGGTCCAGCCATGGAGAAGAGTTTAGACACTAGGATAAGATAAGGAACACACCCATTATACAGAAATCACATTAGGATTCTCTTTTTAAGCTGTTCCTTAAAACACTAGTGCTTAGGAAATCTATTGGAGGCAGAAGCAGTCAAGGGTAGCCTAGGGTTAGGGTTAGGCTTAGCGTTAGGGTTAGGGTACGGCTTAGGGTACGGGTTCGGGGAGGGGTCCGTGTACGGTGTAGGGTATGGGTTAGGGTTAGGGTTAGGGTTAGTGTTAGGGTTAGGGCTCGGTTTAGGGTACGGGTTAGGATTAGGGTACATGTTAGGGTTAGCGTAGGGGTTAGGGTTAGGGTACGCGTTAGGGTTAGGGTTGTTATTAAACCTATCTCATTCTCTAGATACCCCTTAGCACGTAAAGGAATATTATTTGGGGTCCAGCCATGGAGAAGAGTTTAGACACTAGGATAAGATAAGGAACACACCCATTATAAAGAAATCACATTAGGATTCTCTTTTTAAGCTGTTCCTTAAAACACTAGTGCTTAGGAAATCTATTGGAGGCAGAAGCAGTCAAGGGTAGCCTAGGGTTAGGGTTAGGCTTAGGGTTAGGGTTAGGGTACGGCTTAGGGTACGGGTTCGGGGAGGGGTCCGTGTACGGTGTAGGGTATGGGTTAGGGTTAGGGTTAGGGTTAGTGTTAGGGTTAGGGCTCATTTTAGGGTACGGGTTAGGATTAGGGTACGTGTTAGGTTTAGGGTAGGGGTTAGGGTTAGGGTACGCGTTAGGGTTAGGGTAGTTATTAAACCTATCCCACTCTCTAGATACCCCTTAGCACGTAAAGGAATATTATTTGGGGGTCCAGCCATGGAGAAGAGTTTAGACACTAGGATAAGATAAGGAACACACCCATTATAAAGAAATCACATTAGGATTCTCTTTTTAAGCTGTTCCTTAAAACACTAGTGCTTAGGAAATCTATTGGAGGCAGAAGCAGTCAAGGGTAGCCTAGGGTTAGGGTTAGGCTTAGGGTTAGGGTTAGGGTACGACTTAGGGTATGGGTTCGGGGAGGGGTCCGTGTACGGTGTAGGGTATGGGTTAGGGTTAGGGTTAGGGTTAGTGTTAGGGTTAGGGCTCGGTTTAGGGTACGGGTTAGGATTAGGGTACGTGTTAGGGTTAGGGTAGGGGTTAGGGTTAGGGTATGCGTTAGGGTTAGGGTAGTTATTAAACCTATCCCACTCTCTAGATACCCCTTAGCACGTAAAGGAATATTATTTGGGGGTCCAGCCATGGAGAAGAGTTTAGACACTAGGATAAGATAAGGAACACACCCATTATAAAGAAATCACATTAGGATTCTCTTTTTAAGCTGTTCCTTAAAACACTAGTGCTTAGGAAATCTATTGGAGGCAGAAGCAGTCAAGGGTAGCCTAGGGTTAGGGTTAGGCTTATGGTTAGGGATAGGGTACGGCTTAGGGTACGGGTTCGGGGAGGGGTCCATGTACAGTGTAGGGTATGGTTAGGGTTAGGGTTAGGGTTAGGGCTCATTTTAGGGTACGGGTTAGGATTAGAGTACGTGTTAGGTTTAGGGTAGGGGTTAGGGTTAGGGTACGCGTTAGTGTTAGGGTAGTTATTAAACCTATCCCACTCTCTAGATACCCCTTAGCACGTAAAGGAATATTATTTGGGGGTCCAGCCATGGAGAAGAATTTAGACACAAGGATAAGATAAGGAACACACCCATTATAAAGAAATCACATTAGGATTCTTTTTTTAAGCTGTTCCTTAAAACACTAGTGCTTAGGAAATCTATTGGAAGCAGAAGCAGTCAAGGGTAGCCTAGGGTTAGGGTACGGCTTAGGGTACGGGTTCGGGGAGGGATCCGTGTATGGTGTAGGGTATGGGTTAGGGTTAGGGTTAGGGTTAGTGTTAGGGTTAGGGCTCGGTTTAGGGTACGGTTTTGGATTAGGGTACGTGTTAGGTTTAGGGTAGGGGTTAGGGTTAGGATACGCGTTAGGGTTAGGGTAGTTATTAAACCTATCCCACTCTCTAGATACCCCTTAGCACGTAAAGGAATATTATTTGGGGGTCCAGCCATGGAGAAGAGTTTAGACACTAGGATAAGATAAGGAACACACCCATTATACAGAAATCACATTAGGATTCTCTTTTAAGCTGTTCCTTAAAACACTAGTGCTTAGGAAATCTATTGGAGGCAGAAGCAGTCAAGGGTAGCCTAGGGTTAGGGTTAGGCTTAGGGTTAGGGTTAGGGTACGGCTTAGGGTACGGGTTCGGGGAGGGGTCCGTGTACGGTGTAGGGTATGGGTTAGGGTTAGGGTTAGGGTTAGTGTTAGGGTTAGGGCTCGGTTTAGGGTACGGGTTAGGATTAGGGTACATGTTAGGGTTAGCGTAGGGGTTAGGGTTAGGGTACGCGTTAGGGTTAGGGTTGTTATTAAACCTATCTCATTCTCTAGATACCCCTTAGCACGTAAAGGAATATTATTTGGGGGTCCAGCCATGGAGAAGAGTTTAGACACTAGGATAAGATAAGGAACACACCCATTATAAAGAAATCACATTAGGATTCTCTTTTTAAGCTGTTCCTTAAAACACTAGTGCTTAGGAAATCTATTGGAGGCAGAAGCAGTCAAGGGTAGCCTAGGGTTAGGGTTAGGCTTAGGGTTAGGGTTAGGGTACGGCTTAGGGTACGGGTTCGGGGAGGGGTCCGTGTACGGTGTAGGGTATGGGTTAGGGTTAGGGTTAGGGTTAGTGTTAGGGTTAGGGCTCATTTTAGGGTACGGGTTAGGATTAGGGTACGTGTTAGGTTTAGGGTAGGGGTTAGGGTTAGGGTACGCGTTAGGGTTAGGGTAGTTATTAAACCTATCCCACTCTCTAGATACCCCTTAGCACGTAAAGGAATATTATTTGGGGGTCCAGCCATGGAGAAGAGTTTAGACACTAGGATAAGATAAGGAACACACCCATTATAAAGAAATCACATTAGGATTCTCTTTTTAAGCTGTTCCTTAAAACACTAGTGCTTAGGAAATCTATTGGAGGCAGAAGCAGTCAAGGGTAGCCTAGGGTTAGGGTTAGGCTTAGGGTTAGGGTTAGGGTACGACTTAGGGTACGGGTTCGGGGAGGGGTCCGTGTACGGTGTAGGGTATGGGTTAGGGTTAGGGTTAGGGTTAGTGTTAGGGTTAGGGCTCGGTTTAGGGTACGGGTTAGGATTAGGGTACGTGTTAGGGTTAGGGTAGGGGTTAGGGTTAGGGTATGCGTTAGGGTTAGGGTAGTTATTAAACCTATCCCACTCTCTAGATACCCCTTAGCACGTAAAGGAATATTATTTGGGGGTCCAGCCATGGAGAAGAGTTTAGACACTAGGATAAGATAAGGAACACACCCATTATACAGAAATCACATTAGGATTCTCTTTTTAAGCTGTTCCTTAAAACACTAGTGCTTAGGAAATCTATTGGAGGCAGAAGCAGTCAAGGGTAGCCTAGGGTTAGGGTTAGGCTTAGGGTAGGGTTAGGGTACGGCTTAGGGTACGGGTTCGGGGAGGGGTCCGTGTACGGTGTAGGGTATGGGTTAGGGTTAGGGTTAGGGTTAGTGTTAGGGTTAGGGCTCGGTTTAGGGTACGGGTTAGGATTAGGGTACATGTTAGGGTTAGCGTAGGGGTTAGGGTTAGGGTACGCGTTAGGGTTAGGGTTGTTATTAAACCTATCTCATTCTCTAGATACCCCTTAGCACGTAAAGGAATATTATTTGGGGTCCAGCCATGGAGAAGAGTTTAGACACTAGGATAAGATAAGGAACACACCCATTATAAAGAAATCACATTAGGATTCTCTTTTAAGCTGTTCCTTAAAACACTAGTGCTTAGGAAATCTATTGGAGGCAGAAGCAGTCAAGGGTAGCCTAGGGTTAGGGTTAGGCTTAGGGTTAGGGTTAGGGTACGGCTTAGGGA
>NW_026778104.1:0-40346 GCF_028023285.1 Balaenoptera ricei | reverse complement strand
CTAGTTGGCTCTACCTCTTCCGTGGGCCTAGCAGGGTAAAGGAGGAAGTGCGCTCTTTGCTCAGCTTGGACCTCACTTAGACGTCCTGCTAAACCAACGAGCCAGTCGGTGTGAGCTCCTGGATGGAAGGCTGAGCAGAGTGATTTTCTGAGTGCAGGTAGGGCCCTGGTCCTCACTGAGTCCATGTCTCCCAGCTCAGGAGAACGGCTCAGACTGTCTTCGTGAGCTGGGGCAAGCTGCGACCACCTAGGTTTCCAAAGGTAGACAGAGAGCAATGTGCCGCCTTGGGTTCTGCATGCAAGAAGTGTTCCGAAGGGCCTACACGGCTGCTTGTTGCTCAGCAGGCAGAGAGGAGACGTGGGGGGATCTGTGTGGTAGCATGGGAAATGGTGCGGAGGTGAGAGTGCTTGGAGTCCTGAAAGCTATCCTCTAGTTCCATTGAGGCACAACAACGGTGGAGACCTCTGGAAACCGAGGCACGCAGAGCTTGCACGGAGCAAACTTAGGCACTACCCTGAGGCTCAGGGTGGCCTTGCGCTTTCCCAGGAGGAACGAGGTCTGCAGGGTTAACTCTCCTGCAGCGTGATAGGAACGCTGTTCATCGGGTGAAAGTGCTCGTTTGCTACGCAAGCGTACCTGCGGAGGCTATAACCTGGGCAACTTCAAGGTTTGGCAAGCAGCCCCTGAGACACTACAATCCAAGCTTCCAAAGGGAAAAGGCTGCTTTTGTCGGCAGAGCCAACGAACCCTTGTTAGCACCCAGCATAAGTACCTGCAGTACGGGAGCTGCGAAGGGAAACAAACGGGACACACTGGGCACCTGAGAAGCTCCCCTCGACACTTGCAAGCAGCCTGTTTCTCTGGGGAAACATACTCGTTTCCTCCCCGGGCGTGCCTGCAGTGAGTAAAAGCTGGGCCTTCCTATGGTTTCGCAAACAGCTCCTAGGCTACAAGAATCCACATTTCCAAAGGGGAAAAGACTGCTTTTTGAAGTGGGCCACCTATCCTTGTTCACAGCAAACATGAGTCCCTGCAGTAGTGGAGCTGCCGAGGGAGAATGGCGAAACCCTGGCAACTTCGCTAAATATCTTTTACTGTGCAGGCTTCGAAGTGTGGCAAGATCCCTGAAGGAGGGCTGGCCTGAGCGAGGCCTAGTTGGCTCTACCTCTTCCGTGGGCCTAGCAGGGTAAAGGAGGAAGTGTGCTCTTTGCTCAGCTTGGACCTCACTTAGACGTCCTGCTAAACCAACGAGCCAGTCGGTGTGAGCTCCTGGATGGAAGGCTGAGCAGAGTGATTTTCTGAGTGCAGGTAGGGCCCTGGTCCTCACTGAGTCCATGTCTCCCAGCTCAGGAGATCGGCTCAGACTGTCTTCGTGAGCTGGGGCAAGCTGCGACCACCTAGGTTTCCAAAGGTAGACAGAGAGCAATGTGCCGCCTTGGGTTCTGCATGCAAGAAGTGTTCTGAAGGGCCGACACGGCTGCTTGTTGCTCAGCAGGCAGAGAGGAGACGTGGGGGGAATCCGTGTGGTAGCATGGGAAACGGTGCAGAGGCCAGAGTGCTTGGAGTCCTGAAAGCTATCCTCTAGTTCCATTGAGGCACAACAACGGTGGAGACCTCTGGAAACCGAGGCACGCAGAGCTTGCACGGAGCAAACTTAGGCACTACCCTGAGGCTCAGGGTGGCCTTGCGCTTTTCCAGGAGGAACGAGGTATGCGGGATTAACTCTCCTCCAGCGTGACAGGAACCCTGTTCATCGGTAGAAAGTGCTCGTTTGCTACGCAAGCGTTCCTGCGGAGGCTATAACCTGGGCAACTTCAAGGTTTGGCAAGCAGCCCCTGAGACACTACAATCCAAGCTTCCAAAGGGAAAAGGCTGCTTTTGTCGGCAGAGCCAACCAACTCTTGTTAGCACCCAGCATAAGTACCTGCAGTACGGGAGCTGCGAAGGGAAACAAACGGGACACACTGGGCACCTGAGAAGCTCCCCTCGACACTTGCAAGCAGCCTGTTTCTCTGGGGAAACATACTCGTTTCCTCCCCGGGCGTGCCTGCAGTGAGTAAAAGCTGGGCCTTCCTATGGTTTCGCAAACAGCTCCTAGGCTACAAAAATCCACATTTCCAAAGGGGAAAAGACTGCTTTTGGAAGCAGGGACACCTATACTAGTTCAAAGCAAACATGAGTACCTGCAGTAGTGGAGCTGCCGAGGGAGAGCATGGCGAAATCCTGGCAACTTCGCTAAGTATCTTTTACTGTGCAGGCTTCGAAGTGTGGCAAGATCCCTGAAGGAGGCCTGGTCTGAGCGAGGCCTAGATGGCTCTACCTCTTCCGTGGGCCTAGCAGGGTAAAGGAGGAAGAGTGCTCTTTGCTCAGCTTGGACCTCACTTAGACGTCCTGCTAAACCAACGAGCCAGTCGGTGTGAGCTCCTGGATGGAAGGCTGAGCAGAGTGATTTTCTGAGTGCAGGTAGGGCCCTGGTCCTCACTGAGTCCACGTCTCCCAGCTCATTAGAACGGCTCGGACTGTCTTCGTGAGCTGGGGCAAGCTGCGACCACCTAGCTTTCCAAAGGAAGACAGAGAGCAGTGTGCCGCCTTGGGTTCTGCATGCAAGAAGTGTTCCGAAGGGCCTACACGGCTGCTTGTTGCTCAGTAGGCAGAGAGGAGACGTGGGGGGATCTGTGTGGTAGCATGGGAAATGGTGCGGAGCTCAGAGTGCTTGGAGTCCTGAAAGCTATCCTCGCGTTCCATTGAAGCACAACAACGATGGAGACCTCATGGAAACCGAGGCACGCAGAGCTTGCCCTGTGGAAACTTAGGCACTACCCTGAGGCTCAGGGTGGCCTTGCGCTTTCCCAGGAGGAACGATGTCTGCGGGATTAACCCTCCTCCAGCGTGACAGGAACCCTGTTCCTCAGGTGAAAGTGCTCGTTTGCTACTCAAGCGTACCTCTGGAGGCTATAACCTGGGCAACTTCAAGGTTTGGCAAGCAGCCCCTGAGACACTACAATCCAAGCTTCCAAAGGGAAAAGGCTGCTTTTGTCGGAAGAGCCACCTACCCTTGTTAGCCCCTAGCATAAGTACCTGCAGTATGGGAGCTGCGAAGGGAAACAAACGGGACACACTGGGCACCTGAGAAGCTCCCCTCGACACTTGCAAGCAGCCTGTTTCTCTGGGGAAACATACTCGTTTCCTCCCCGGGCGTGCCTGCCGTGAGTAGAAGCTGGGCCTTTCTAGGGTTTTGCAAACAGCTCCGAGGCTACAAGATTCCACATTTCCAAAGGGGAAAAGACTGCTTTTTGAAGTGGGCCACCTATCCTAGTTCACAGCAATCATGAGTCCCTGCAGTAGTGGAGCTGCCGAGGGAGAATGGCGAAACCCTGGCAACTTCGCTAAATATCTTTTACTGTGCAGGCTTCGAAGTGTGGCAAGATCCCTGAAGGAGGGCTGGCCTGAGCGAGGCCTAGTTGGCTCTACCTCTTCCGTGGGCCTAGCAGGGTAAAGGAGGAAGTGCGCTCTTTGCTCAGCTTGGACCTCACTTAGACGTCCTGCTAAACCAACGAGCCAGTCGGTGTGAGCTCCTGGATGGAAGGCTGAGCAGAGTGATTTTCTGAGTGCAGGTAGGGCCCTGGTCCTCACTGAGTCCATGTCTCCCAGCTCAGGAGAACGGCTCAGACTGTCTTCGTGAGCTGGGGCAAGCTGCGACCACCTAGGTTTCCAAAGGTAGACAGAGAGCAATGTGCCGCCTTGGGTTCTGCATGCAAGAAGTGTTCCGAAGGGCCTACACGGCTGCTTGTTGCTCAGCAGGCAGAGAGGAGACGTGGGGGGATCTGTGTGGTAGCATGGGAAATGGTGCGGAGGTGAGAGTGCTTGGAGTCCTGAAAGCTATCCTCTAGTTCCATTGAGGCACAACAACGGTGGAGACCTCTGGAAACCGAGGCACGCAGAGCTTGCACGGAGCAAACTTAGGCACTACCCTGAGGCTCAGGGTGGCCTTGCGCTTTCCCAGGAGGAACGAGGTCTGCAGGGTTAACTCTCCTGCAGCGTGATAGGAACGCTGTTCATCGGGTGAAAGTGCTCGTTTGCTACGCAAGCGTACCTGCGGAGGCTATAACCTGGGCAACTTCAAGGTTTGGCAAGCAGCCCCTGAGACACTACAATCCAAGCTTCCAAAGGGAAAAGGCTGCTTTTGTCGGCAGAGCCAACGAACCCTTGTTAGCACCCAGCATAAGTACCTGCAGTACGGGAGCTGCGAAGGGAAACAAACGGGACACACTGGGCACCTGAGAAGCTCCCCTCGACACTTGCAAGCAGCCTGTTTCTCTGGGGAAACATACTCGTTTCCTCCCCGGGCGTGCCTGCAGTGAGTAAAAGCTGGGCCTTCCTATGGTTTCGCAAACAGCTCCTAGGCTACAAGAATCCACATTTCCAAAGGGGAAAAGACTGCTTTTTGAAGTGGGCCACCTATCCTTGTTCACAGCAAACATGAGTCCCTGCAGTAGTGGAGCTGCCGAGGGAGAATGGCGAAACCCTGGCAACTTCGCTAAATATCTTTTACTGTGCAGGCTTCGAAGTGTGGCAAGATCCCTGAAGGAGGGCTGGCCTGAGCGAGGCCTAGTTGGCTCTACCTCTTCCGTGGGCCTAGCAGGGTAAAGGAGGAAGTGTGCTCTTTGCTCAGCTTGGACCTCACTTAGACGTCCTGCTAAACCAACGAGCCAGTCGGTGTGAGCTCCTGGATGGAAGGCTGAGCAGAGTGATTTTCTGAGTGCAGGTAGGGCCCTGGTCCTCACTGAGTCCATGTCTCCCAGCTCAGGAGATCGGCTCAGACTGTCTTCGTGAGCTGGGGCAAGCTGCGACCACCTAGGTTTCCAAAGGTAGACAGAGAGCAATGTGCCGCCTTGGGTTCTGCATGCAAGAAGTGTTCCGAAGGGCCTACACGGCTGCTTGTTGCTCAGCAGGCAGAGAGGAGACGTGGGGGGATCTGTGTGGTAGCATGGGAAATGGTGCGGAGGTCAGAGTGCTTGGAGTCCTGAAAGCTATCCTCCAGTTCCATTGAGGCACAACAACGGTGGAGACCTCATGGAAACCGAGGCACGCAGAGCTTGCACGGAGCAAACTTAGGCACTACCCTGAGGCTCAGGGTGGCCTTGCGCTTTCCCAGGAGGAACGAGGTCTGCAGGATTAACTCTCCTCCAGCGTGATAGGAACGCTGTTCATCGGGTGAAAGTGCTCGTTTGCTACGCAAGCGTACCTGCGGAGGCTATAACCTGGGCAACTTCAAGTTTTGGCAAGCAGCCCCTGAGACACTACAATCCAAGCTTCCAAAGAGAAAAGGCTGCTTTTGTCGGCAGAGCCAACCAACCCTTGTTAGCACCCAGCATAAGTACCTGCAGTACGGGAGCTGCGAAGGGAAACAAACGGGACACACTGGGCACCTGAGAAGCTCCCCTCTACACTTGCAAGCAGCCTGTTTCTCTGGGGAAACATACTCGTTTCCTGCCCGGGCGTGCCTGCAGTGAGTAAAAGCTGGGCCTTCCTAGCGTTTCGCAAACAGTTCCTAGGCTATAAGAATCCACATTTCCAAAGGGGAAAAGAATGCTTTTGGAAGCAGGGACACCTATACTAGTTCAAAGCAAACATGAGTACCTGCAGTAGTGGAGCTGCCGAGGGAGAGCATGGCGAAATCCTGGCAACTTCGCTAAGTATCTTTTACTGTGCAGGCTTCGAAGTGTGGCAAGATCCCTGAAGGAGGCCTGGTCTGAGCGAGGCCTAGATGGCTCTACCTCTTCCGTGGGCCTAGCAGGGTAAAGGAGGAAGAGTGCTCTTTGCTCAGCTTGGACCTCACTTAGACGTCCTGCTAAACCAACGAGCCAGTCGGTGTGAGCTCCTGGATGGAAGGCTGAGCAGAGTGATTTTCAGAGTGCAGGTAGGGCCCTGGTCCTCACTGAGTCCACGTTCCCAAGCTCATGAAACCGGCTCAAACTGTCTTCGAGAGGTGGGTAAGCTCCGACAACCTAGGTTTCCAAAGGAAGACAGAGAGCAGTGTCCCGCCTTGGGCTCTGCATGCAAGAAGGGTTCTGAAGGGCCTACACGGCTGCTTGTTGCTCAGCAGGCAGAGAGGAGACGTGGGGGGAATCCGTGTGGTAGCATGGGAAACGGTGCAGAGGCCAGAGTGCTTGGAGTCCTGAAAGCTATCCTCTAGTTCCATTGAGGCACAACAACGGTGGAGACCTCATGGAAACCGAGGCACGCAGAGCTTGCACGGAGCAAACTTAGGCACTCCCCTGAGGCTCAGGGTGGCCTTGCGCTTTCCCAGGAGGAACGAGGTCTGCGGGATTAACTCTCCTGCAGCGTGATAGGAACGCTGTTCATCGGGTGAAAGTGCTCGTTTGCTACGCAAGCGTACCTGCGGAGGCTATAACCTGGGCAACTTCAAGGTTTGGCAAGCAGCCCCTGAGACACTACAATCCAAGCTTCCAAAGGGAAAAGGCTGCTTTTGTCGGCAGAGCCAACGAACCCTTGTTAGCACCCAGCATAAGTACCTGCAGTACGGGAGCTGCGAAGGGAAACAAACGGGACACACTGGGCACCTGAGAAGCTCCCCTCGACACTTGCAAGCAGCCTGTTTCTCTGGGGAAACATACTCGTTTCCTGCCCGGGCGTGCCTGCAGTGAGTAAAAGCTGGGCCTTCCTATGGTTTCGCAAACAGCTCCTAGGCTACAAGAATCCACATTTCCAAAGGGGAAAAGACTGCTTTTTGAAGTGGGCCACCTATCCTAGTTCACAGCAAACATGAGTCCCTGCAGTAGTGGAGCTGCCGAGGGAGAATGGCGAAACCCTGGCAACTTCGCTAAATATCTTTTACTGTGCAGGCTTCGAAGTGTGGCAAGATCCCTGAAGGAGGGCTGGCCTGAGCGAGGCCTAGTTGGCTCTACCTCTACCGTGGGCCTAGCAGGGTAAAGGAGGAAGTGTGTTCTTTGCTCAGCTTGGACCTCACTTAGACCTCCTGCTAAACCAACGAGCCAGTCGGTGTGAGCTCCTGGATGGAAGGCTGAGCAGAGTGATTTTCTGAGTGCAGGTAGGGCCCTGGTCCTCACTGAGTCCACGTTCCCCAGCTCATGAGACCGGCTCAGACTGTCTTGGTGAGCTGGGTAAGCTGCGACAACCTAGGTTTCCAAAGGAAGACAGAGAGCAGTGTGCCGCCTTGGGCTCTGCATGCAGAAGTCTTCTGAAGGGCCTACACGGCTGCTTGTTGCTCAGCAGGCAGAGAGGAGACGTGGGGGGGATCCGTGTGGTAGCATGGGAAACGGTGCGGAGGTCAGAGTGCTTGGAGTCCTGAAAGCTATCTTCGCGTTCCATTGAAGCACAACAACGGTGGAGACCTCATGGAAACCGAGGCACGCAGAGCTTGCCCGGAGTAAACTCAGGCACTACCCTGAGGCTCAGGGTGGCCTTGCTCTTTCCCAGGAGGAACGAGGTCTGCAGGATTAACTCTCCTCCAGCGTGATAGGAACGCTGTTCATCGGGTGAAAGTGCGCGTTTGCTACGCAAGCGTACCTGCGGAGGCTATAACCTGGGCAACTTCAAGTTTTGGCAAGCAGCCCCTGAGACACTACAATCCAAGCTTCCAAAGAGAAAAGGCTGCTTTTGTCGGCAGAGCCAACCAACCCTTGTTAGCACCCAGCATAAGTACCTGCAGTACGGGAGCTGCGAAGGGAAAGAAACGGGACACACTGGGCACCTGAGAAGCTCCCCTCTACACTTGCAAGCAGCCTGTTTCTCTGGGGAAACATACTCGTTTCCTGCCCGGGCGTGCCTGCAGTGAGTAAAAGCTGGGCCTTCCTAGCGTTTCGCAAACAGCTCCTAGGCTACAAGAATCCACATTTCCAAAGGGGAAAAGAATGCTTTTGGAAGCAGGGACACCTATACTAGTTCAAAGCAAACATGAGTACCTGCAGTAGTGGAGCTGCCGAGGGAGAGCATGGCGAAATCCTGGCAACTTCGCTAAGTATCTTTTACTGTGCAGGCTTCGAAGTGTGGCAAGATCCCTGAAGGAGGCCTGGTCTGAGCGAGGCCTAGATGGCTCTACCTCTTCCGTGGGCCTAGCAGGGTAAAGGAGGAAGAGTGCTCTTTGCTCAGCTTGGACCTCACTTAGACGTCCTGCTAAACCAACGAGCCAGTCGGTGTGAGCTCCTGGATGGAAGGCTGAGCAGAGTGATTTTCAGAGTGCAGGTAGGGCCCTGGTCCTCACTGAGTCCACTTTCCCAAGCTCATGAAACCGGCTCAAACTGTCTTCGTGAGGTGGGTAAGCTCCGACAACCTAGGTTTCCAAAGGAAGACAGAGAGCAGTGTCCCGCCTTGGGCTCTGCATGCAAGAAGGGTTCTGAAGGGCCTACACGGCTGCTTGTTGCTCAGCAGGCAGAGAGGAGACGTGGGGGGAATCCGTGTGGTAGCATGGGAAACGGTGCAGAGGCCAGAGTGCTTGGAGTCCTGAAAGCTATCCTCTAGTTCCATTGAGGCACAACAACGGTGGAGACCTCATGGAAACCGAGGCACGCAGAGCTTGCACGGAGCAAACTTAGGCACTCCCCTGAGGCTCAGGGTGGCCTTGCGCTTTCCCAGGAGGAACGAGGTCTGCGGGATTAACTCTCCTGCAGCGTGATAGGAACGCTGTTTATCGGGTGAAAGTGCTCGTTTGCTACGCAAGCGTACCTGCGGAGGCTATAACCTGGGCAACTTCAAGGTTTGGCAAGCAGCCCCTGAGACACTACAATCCAAGCTTCCAAAGGGAAAAGGCTGCTTTTGTCGGCAGAGCCAACCAACCCTTGTTAGCACCCAGCATAAGTACCTGCAGTACGGGAGCTGCGAAGGGAAACAAACGGGACACACTGGGCACCTGAGAAGCTCCCCTCGACACTTGCAAGCAGCCTGTTTCTCTGGGGAAACATACTCGTTTCCTCCCCGGGCGTGCCTGCAGTGAGTAAAAGCTGGGCCTTCCTATGGTTTCGCAAACAGCTCCTAGGCTACAAGAATCCACATTTCCAAAGGGGAAAAGACTGCTTTTTGAAGTGGGCCACCTATCCTAGTTCACAGCAAACATGAGTCCCTGCAGTAGTGGAGCTGCCGAGGGAGAATGGCGAAACCCTGGCAACTTCGCTAAATATCTTTTACTGTGCAGGCTTCGAAGTGTGGCAAGATCCCTGAAGGAGGGCTGGCCTGAGCGAGGCCTAGTTGGCTCTACCTCTACCGTGGGCCTAGCAGGGTAAAGGAGGAAGTGTGTTCTTTGCTCAGCTTGGACCTCACTTAGACCTCCTGCTAAACCAACGAGCCAGTCGGTGTGAGCTCCTGGATGGAAGGCTGAGCAGAGTGATTTTCTGAGTGCAGGTAGGGCCCTGGTCCTCACTGAGTCCACGTTCCCCAGCTCATGAGACCGGCTCAGACTGTCTTGGTGAGCTGGGTAAGCTGCGACAACCTAGGTTTCCAAAGGCAGACAGAGAGCAGTGTGCCGCCTTGGGCTCTGCATGCAGAAGTGTTCTGAAGGGCCTACACGGCTGCTTGTTGCTCAGCAGGCAGAGAGGAGACGTGGGGGGGATCCGTGTGGTAGCATGGGAAACGGTGCGGAGGTCAGAGTGCTTGGAGTCCTGAAAGCTATCTTCGCGTTCCATTGAAGCACAACAACGGTGGAGACCTCATGGAAACCGAGGCACGCAGAGCTTGCCCGGAGTAAACTCAGGCACTACCCTGAGGCTCAGGGTGGCCTTGCTCTTTCCCAGGAGGAACGAGGTCTGCAGGATTAACTCTCCTCCAGCGTGATAGGAACGCTGTTCATCGGGTGAAAGTGCTCGTTTGCTACGCAAGCGTACCTGCGGAGGCTATAACCTGGGCAACTTCAAGTTTTGGCAAGCAGCCCCTGAGACACTACAATCCAAGCTTCCAAAGAGAAAAGGCTGCTTTTGTCGGCAGAGCCAACGAACCCTTGTTAGCACCCAGCATAAGTACCTGCAGTACGGGAGCTGCGAAGGGAAACAAACGGGACACACTGGGCACCTGAGAAGCTCCCCTCTACACTTGCAAGCAGCCTGTTTCTCTGGGGAAACATACTCGTTTCCTGCCCGGGCGTGCCTGCAGTGAGTAAAAGCTGGCCTTCCTAGGGTTTCGCAAACAGCTCCTAGGCTACAAGAATCCACATTTCCAAAGGGGAAAAGAATGCTTTTGGAAGTAGGGACACCTATACTAGTTCAAAGCAAACATGAGTACCTGCAGTAGTGGAGCAGCCGAGGGAGAGCATGGCGAAATCCTGGCAACTTCGCTAAGTATCTTTTACTGTGCAGGCTTCGAAGTGTGGCAAGATCCCTGAAGGAGGCCTGGTCTGACCGAGGCCTAGATGGCTCTACCTCTTCCGTGGGCCTAGCAGGGTAAAGGAGGAAGAGTGCTCTTTGCTCAGCTTGGACCTCACTTAGACGTCCTGCTAAACCAACGAGCCAGTCGGTGTGAGCTCCTGGATGGAAGGCTGAGCAGAGTGATTTTCAGAGTGCAGGTAGGGCCCTGGTCCTCACTGAGTCCACGTTCCCCAGCTCATGAAACCGGCTCAGACTGTCTTCGTGAGGTGGGTAAGCTCCGACAACCTAGGTTTCCAAAGGAAGACAGAGAGCAGTGTCCCGCCTTGGGCTCTGCATGCAAGAAGTGTTCTGAAGGGCCGACACGGCTGCTTGTTGCTCAGCAGGCAGAGAGGAGACGTGGGGGGAATCCGTGTGGTAGCATGGGAAACGGTGCAGAGGCCAGAGTGCTTGGAGTCCTGAAAGCTATCCTCTAGTTCCATTGAGGCACAACAACGGTGGAGACCTCTGGAAACCGAGGCACGCAGAGCTTGCACGGAGCAAACTTAGGCACTACCCTGAGGCTCAGGGTGGCCTTGCGCTTTTCCAGGAGGAACGAGGTATGCGGGATTAACTCTCCTCCAGCGTGACAGGAACCCTGTTCATCGGTAGAAAGTGCTCGTTTGCTACGCAAGCGTTCCTGCGGAGGCTATAACCTGGGCAACTTCAAGGTTTGGCAAGCAGCCCCTGAGACACTACAATCCAAGCTTCCAAAGGGAAAAGGCTGCTTTTGTCGGCAGAGCCAACCAACTCTTGTTAGCACCCAGCATAAGTACCTGCAGTACGGGAGCTGCGAAGGGAAACAAACGGGACACACTGGGCACCTGAGAAGCTCCCCTCGACACTTGCAAGCAGCCTGTTTCTCTGGGGAAACATACTCGTTTCCTCCCCGGGCGTGCCTGCAGTGAGTAAAAGCTGGGCCTTCCTATGGTTTCGCAAACAGCTCCTAGGCTACAAAAATCCACATTTCCAAAGGGGAAAAGACTGCTTTTGGAAGCAGGGACACCTATACTAGTTCAAAGCAAACATGAGTACCTGCAGTAGTGGAGCTGCCGAGGGAGAGCATGGCGAAATCCTGGCAACTTCGCTAAGTATCTTTTACTGTGCAGGCTTCGAAGTGTGGCAAGATCCCTGAAGGAGGCCTGGTCTGAGCGAGGCCTAGATGGCTCTACCTCTTCCGTGGGCCTAGCAGGGTAAAGGAGGAAGAGTGCTCTTTGCTCAGCTTGGACCTCACTTAGACGTCCTGCTAAACCAACGAGCCAGTCGGTGTGAGCTCCTGGATGGAAGGCTGAGCAGAGTGATTTTCTGAGTGCAGGTAGGGCCCTGGTCCTCACTGAGTCCACGTCTCCCAGCTCATTAGAACGGCTCGGACTGTCTTCGTGAGCTGGGGCAAGCTGCGACCACCTAGCTTTCCAAAGGAAGACAGAGAGCAGTGTGCCGCCTTGGGTTCTGCATGCAAGAAGTGTTCCGAAGGGCCTACACGGCTGCTTGTTGCTCAGTAGGCAGAGAGGAGACGTGGGGGGATCTGTGTGGTAGCATGGGAAATGGTGCGGAGCTCAGAGTGCTTGGAGTCCTGAAAGCTATCCTCGCGTTCCATTGAAGCACAACAACGATGGAGACCTCATGGAAACCGAGGCACGCAGAGCTTGCCCTGTGGAAACTTAGGCACTACCCTGAGGCTCAGGGTGGCCTTGCGCTTTCCCAGGAGGAACGATGTCTGCGGGATTAACCCTCCTCCAGCGTGACAGGAACCCTGTTCCTCAGGTGAAAGTGCTCGTTTGCTACTCAAGCGTACCTCTGGAGGCTATAACCTGGGCAACTTCAAGGTTTGGCAAGCAGCCCCTGAGACACTACAATCCAAGCTTCCAAAGGGAAAAGGCTGCTTTTGTCGGAAGAGCCACCTACCCTTGTTAGCCCCTAGCATAAGTACCTGCAGTATGGGAGCTGCGAAGGGAAACAAACGGGACACACTGGGCACCTGAGAAGCTCCCCTCGACACTTGCAAGCAGCCTGTTTCTCTGGGGAAACATACTCGTTTCCTCCCCGGGCGTGCCTGCCGTGAGTAGAAGCTGGGCCTTTCTAGGGTTTTGCAAACAGCTCCGAGGCTACAAGAATCCACATTTCCAAAGGGGAAAAGACTGCTTTTTGAAGTGGGCCACCTATCCTAGTTCACAGCAATCATGAGTCCCTGCAGTAGTGGAGCTGCCGAGGGAGAATGGCGAAACCCTGGCAACTTCGCTAAATATCTTTTACTGTGCAGGCTTCGAAGTGTGGCAAGATCCCTGAAGGAGGGCTGGCCTGAGCGAGGCCTAGTTGGCTCTACCTCTTCCGTGGGCCTAGCAGGGTAAAGGAGGAAGTGCGCTCTTTGCTCAGCTTGGACCTCACTTAGACGTCCTGCTAAACCAACGAGCCAGTCGGTGTGAGCTCCTGGATGGAAGGCTGAGCAGAGTGATTTTCTGAGTGCAGGTAGGGCCCTGGTCCTCACTGAGTCCATGTCTCCCAGCTCAGGAGAACGGCTCAGACTGTCTTCGTGAGCTGGGGCAAGCTGCGACCACCTAGGTTTCCAAAGGTAGACAGAGAGCAATGTGCCGCCTTGGGTTCTGCATGCAAGAAGTGTTCCGAAGGGCCTACACGGCTGCTTGTTGCTCAGCAGGCAGAGAGGAGACGTGGGGGATCTGTGTGGTAGCATGGGAAATGGTGCGGAGGTGAGAGTGCTTGGAGTCCTGAAAGCTATCCTCTAGTTCCATTGAGGCACAACAACGGTGGAGACCTCTGGAAACCGAGGCACGCAGAGCTTGCACGGAGCAAACTTAGGCACTACCCTGAGGCTCAGGGTGGCCTTGCGCTTTCCCAGGAGGAACGAGGTCTGCAGGGTTAACTCTCCTGCAGCGTGATAGGAACGCTGTTCATCGGGTGAAAGTGCTCGTTTGCTACGCAAGCGTACCTGCGGAGGCTATAACCTGGGCAACTTCAAGGTTTGGCAAGCAGCCCCTGAGACACTACAATCCAAGCTTCCAAAGGGAAAAGGCTGCTTTTGTCGGCAGAGCCAACGAACCCTTGTTAGCACCCAGCATAAGTACCTGCAGTACGGGAGCTGCGAAGGGAAACAAACGGGACACACTGGGCACCTGAGAAGCTCCCCTCGACACTTGCAAGCAGCCTGTTTCTCTGGGGAAACATACTCGTTTCCTCCCCGGGCGTGCCTGCAGTGAGTAAAAGCTGGGCCTTCCTATGGTTTCGCAAACAGCTCCTAGGCTACAAGAATCCACATTTCCAAAGGGGAAAAGACTGCTTTTTGAAGTGGGCCACCTATCCTTGTTCACAGCAAACATGAGTCCCTGCAGTAGTGGAGCTGCCGAGGGAGAATGGCGAAACCCTGGCAACTTCGCTAAATATCTTTTACTATGCAGGCTTCGAAGTGTGGCAAGATCCCTGAAGGAGGGCTGGCCTGAGCGAGGCCTAGTTGGCTCTACCTCTTCCGTGGGCCTAGCAGGGTAAAGGAGGAAGTGTGCTCTTTGCTCAGCTTGGACCTCACTTAGACGTCCTGCTAAACCAACGAGCCAGTCGGTGTGAGCTCCTGGATGGAAGGCTGAGCAGAGTGATTTTCTGAGTGCAGGTAGGGCCCTGGTCCTCACTGAGTCCATGTCTCCCAGCTCAGGAGAACGGCTCAGACTGTCTTCGTGAGCTGGGGCAAGCTGCGACCACCTAGGTTTCCAAAGGTAGACAGAGAGCAATGTGCCGCCTTGGGTTCTGCATGCAAGAAGTGTTCCGAAGGGCCTACACGGCTGCTTGTTGCTCAGCAGGCAGAGAGGAGACGTGGGGGGATCTGTGTGGTAGCATGGGAAATGGTGCGGAGGTCAGAGTGCTTGGAGTCCTGAAAGCTATCCTCTAGTTCCATTGAGGCACAACAACGGTGGAGACCTCATGGAAACCGAGGCACGCAGAGCTTGCACGGAGCAAACTTAGGCACTACCCTGAGGCTCAGGGTGGCCTTGCGCTTTCCCAGGAGGAACGAGGTCTGCAGGGTTAACTCTCCTGCAGCGTGATAGGAACGCTGTTCATCGGGTGAAAGTGCTCGTTTGCTACGCAAGCGTACCTGCGGAGGCTATAACCTGGGCAACTTCAAGGTTTGGCAAGCAGCCCCTGAGACACTACAATCCAAGCTTCCAAAGGGAAAAGGCTGCTTTTGTCGGCAGAGCCAACGAACCCTTGTTAGCACCCAGCATAAGTACCTGCAGTACGGGAGCTGCGAAGGGAAACAAACGGGACACACTGGGCACCTGAGAAGCTCCCCTCGACACTTGCAAGCAGCCTGTTTCTCTGGGGAAACATACTCGTTTCCTCCCCGGGCGTGCCTGCAGTGAGTAAAAGCTGGGCCTTCCTATGGTTTCGCAAACAGCTCCTAGGCTACAAGAATCCACATTTCCAAAGGGGAAAAGACTGCTTTTTGAAGTGGGCCACCTATCCTAGTTCACAGCAAACATGAGTCCCTGCAGTAGTGGAGCTGCCGAGGGAGAATGGCGAAACCCTGGCAACTTCGCTAAATATCTTTTACTGTGCAGGCTTCGAAGTGTGGCAAGATCCCTGAAGGAGGGCTGGCCTGAGCGAGGCCTAGTTGGCTCTACCTCTACCGTGGGCCTAGCAGGGTAAAGGAGGAAGTGTGTTCTTTGCTCAGCTTGGACCTCACTTAGACCTCCTGCTAAACCAACGAGCCAGTCGGTGTGAGCTCCTGGATGGAAGGCTGAGCAGAGTGATTTTCTGAGTGCAGGTAGGGCCCTGGTCCTCACTGAGTCCACGTTCCCCAGCTCATGAGACCGGCTCAGACTGTCTTGGTGAGCTGGGTAAGCTGCGACAACCTAGGTTTCCAAAGGCAGACAGAGAGCAGTGTGCCGCCTTGGGCTCTGCATGCAGAAGTGTTCTGAAGGGCCTACACGGCTGCTTGTTGCTCAGCAGGCAGAGAGGAGACGTGGGGGGGATCCGTGTGGTAGCATGGGAAACGGTGCGGAGGTCAGAGTGCTTGGAGTCCTGAAAGCTATCTTCGCGTTCCATTGAAGCACAACAACGGTGGAGACCTCATGGAAACCGAGGCACGCAGAGCTTGCCCGTTGGAAACTTAGGCACTACCCTGAGGCTCAGGGTGGGCTTGCGCTTTCCCAGGAGGAACGAGGTCTGCGGGATTAACTCTCCTCCAGCGTGACAGGAACCCTGTTCTTCGGTAGAAAGTGCTCGTTTGCTACGCAAGCGTACCTGCGGAGGCTATAACCTGGGCAACTTCAAGGTTTGGCAAGCAGCCCCTGAGACACTACAATCCAAGCTTCCAAAGGGAAAAGGCTGCTTTTGTCGGCAGAGGCAACCAACTCTTGTTAGCTCCCAGCATAAGTACCTGCAGTACGGAAGCTGCGAAGGGAAAGAAACGGGACACACTGGGCACCTGAGAAGCTCTTCTCGACACTTGCAAGCAGCCTGTTTCTCTGGGGAAACATACTCGTTTCCTGCCCGGGCGTGCCTGCAGTGAGTAGAAGCTGGGCCTTCCTAGGGTTTCGCAAACAGCTCCGAGGCTCAAAGAATCCACATTTCCAAAGGGGAAAAGACTGCTTTTTGAAGCAGGGCCACCTATCCTCGTTCACAGCAAACATGAGTCCCTGCAGTAGTGGAGCTGCCGAGGGAGAGCATGGCGAAACCCTGGCAACTTCGCTAAGTATCTTTTACCGTGCAGGCTTCAAACTGTGGCAAGATCCCTGAAGGAGGGATGGCCTGAGCGAGGCCTAGTTAGCTCTACCTCTTCCGGGGGCCTAGCAGGGTTAAGGGGGAATTGTGCTCTTGCTCAGCTTGGACCTCACTTAGACGTCCTGCTAAACCAACGAGCCAGTCGGTGTGAGTTCCTGGATGGAAGGCTGAGCAGAGTGATTTTCTGAGTGCACGTATGGCCATGGTCCTCATTGAGTTCACGTTCCTCAGCACATGAGACCGGCTCAGACTGTCTTCGTAGCTGGGGAAAGCTGCAACAACCTAGGTTTCCAAAGGAAGACAGAGAGCAGTGTGCCGCCTTGGGCTCTGCATGCAAGAAGGGTTCTGAAGGGCCAACACGGCTGCTTGTTGCTCAGCAGGCAGAGAGGAGACGTGGGGGGGATCCGTGTGGTAGCATGGGAAACGGTGCGGAGGTCAGAGTGCTTGGAGTCCTGAAAGCTATCCTCGCGTTCCATTGAAGCACAACAACGGTGGAGACCTCATGGAAACCGAGGCACGCAGAGCTTGCCCGTTGGAAACTTAGGCACTACCCTGAGGCTCAGGGTGGACTTGCGCTTTCCCAGGAGGAACGAGGTCTGCGGGATTAACTCTCCTCCAGCGTGACAGGAACCCTGTTCATCGGTAGAAAGTGCTCGTTTGCTACGCAAGCGTACCTGCGGAGGCTATAACCTGGGCAACTTCAAGGTTTGGCAAGCAGCCCCTGAGACACTACAATCCAAGCTTCCAAAGGGAAAAGGCTGCTTTTGTCGGCAGAGCCAACCAACTCTTGTTAGCACCCAGCATAAGTACCTGCAGTACGGGAGCTGCGAAGGGAAACAAACGGGACACACTGGGCACCTGAGAAACTCCCCTCGACACTTGCAAGCAGCCTGTTTCTCTGGGGAAACATACTCGTTTCCTCCCCGGGCGTGCCTGCCGTGAGTAGAAGCTGGGCCTTCCTAGGGTTTTGCAAACAGCTCCGAGGCTACAAGAATCCACATTTCCAAAGGGGAAAAGACTGCTTTTTGAAGTGGGCCACCTATCCTAGTTCACAGCAAACATGAGTCCCTGCAGTAGTGGAGCTGCCGAGGGAGAATGGCGAAACCCTGGCAACTTCGCTAAATATCTTTTACTGTGCAGGCTTCGAAGTGTGGCAAGATCCCTGAAGGAGGGCTGGCCTGAGCGAGGCCTAGTTGGCTCTACCTCTTCCGTGGGCCTAGCAGGGTAAAGGAGGAAGTGTGCTCTTTGCTCAGCTTGGACCTCACTTAGACGTCCTGCTAAACCAACGAGCCAGTCGGTGTGAGCTCCTGGATGGAAGGCTGAGCAGAGTGATTTTCTGAGTGCAGGTAGGGCCCTGGTCCTCACTGAGTCCATGTCTCCCAGCTCAGGAGAACGGCTCAGACTGTCTTCGTGAGCTGGGGCAAGCTGCGACCACCTAGGTTTCCAAAGGTAGACAGAGAGCAATGTGCCGCCTTGGGTCCTGCATGCAAGAAGTGTTCCGAAGGGCCTACACGGCTGCTTGTTGCTCAGCAGGCAGAGAGGAGACGTGGGGGGATCTGTGTGGTAGCATGGGAAATGGTGCGGAGGTCAGAGTGCTTGGAGTCCTGAAAGCTATCCTCTAGTTCCATTGAGGCACAACAACGGTGGAGACCTCATGGAAACCGAGGCACGCAGAGCTTGCACGGAGCAAACTTAGGCACTACCCTGAGGCTCAGGGTGGCCTTGCGCTTTCCCAGGAGGAACGAGGTCTGCAGGATTAACTCTCCTCCAGCGTGATAGGAACGCTGTTCATCGGGTGAAAGTGCTCGTTTGCTACGCAAGCGTACCTGCGGAGGCTATAACCTGGGCAACTTCAAGTTTTGGCAAGCAGCCCCTGAGACACTACAATCCAAGCTTCCAAAGAGAAAAGGCTGCTTTTGTCGGCAGAGCCAACCAACCCTTGTTAGCACCCAGCATAAGTACCTGCAGTACGGGAGCTGCGAAGGGAAAGAAACGGGACACACTGGGCACCTGAGAAGCTCCCCTCGACACTTGCAAGCAGCCTGTTTCTCTGGGGAAACATACTCGTTTCCTGCCCGGGCGTGCCTGCAGTGAGTAAAAGCTGGGCCTTCCTAGCGTTTCGCAAACAGCTCCTAGGCTACAAGAATCCACATTTCCAAAGGGGAAAAGAATGCTTTTGGAAGCAGGGACACCTATACTAGTTCAAAGCAAACATGAGTACCTGCAGTAGTGGAGCTGCCGAGGGAGAGCATGGCGAAATCCTGGCAACTTCGCTAAGTATCTTTTACTGTGCAGGCTTCGAAGTGTGGCAAGATCCCTGAAGGAGGCCTGGTCTGAGCGAGGCCTAGATGGCTCTACCTCTTCCGTGGGCCTAGCAGGGTAAAGGAGGAAGAGTGCTCTTTGCTCAGCTTGGACCTCACTTAGACGTCCTGCTAAACCAACGAGCCAGTCGGTGTGAGCTCCTGGATGGAAGGCTGAGCAGAGTGATTTTCAGAGTGCAGGTAGGGCCCTGGTCCTCACTGAGTCCACGTTCCCAAGCTCATGAAACCGGCTCAAACTGTCTTCGTGAGGTGGGTAAGCTCCGACAACCTAGGTTTCCAAAGGAAGACAGAGAGCAGTGTCCCGCCTTGGGCTCTGCATGCAAGAAGGGTTCTGAAGGGCCTACACGGCTGCTTGTTGCTCAGCAGGCAGAGAGGAGACGTGGGGGGAATCCGTGTGGTAGCATGGGAAACGGTGCAGAGGCCAGAGTGCTTGGAGTCCTGAAAGCTATCCTCTAGTTCCATTGAGGCACAACAACGGTGGAGACCTCATGGAAACCGAGGCACGCAGAGCTTGCACGGAGCAAACTTAGGCACTCCCCTGAGGCTCAGGGTGGCCTTGCGCTTTCCCAGGAGGAACGAGGTCTGCGGGATTAACTCTCTTGCAGCGTGATAGGAACGCTGTTCATCGGGTGAAAGTGCTCGTTTGCTACGCAAGCGTACCTGCGGAGGCTATAACCTGGGCAACTTCAAGGTTTGGCAAGCAGCCCCTGAGACACTACAATCCAAGCTTCCAAAGGGAAAAGGCTGCTTTTGTCGGCAGAGCCAACGAACCCTTGTTAGCACCCAGCATAAGTACCTGCAGTACGGGAGCTGCGAAGGGAAACAAACGGGACACACTGGGCACCTGAGAAGCTCCCCTCGACACTTGCAAGCAGCCTGTTTCTCTGGGGAAACATACTCGTTTCCTCCCCGGGCGTGCCTGCAGTGAGTAAAAGCTGGGCCTTCCTATGGTTTCGCAAACAGCTCCTAGGCTACAAGAATCCACATTTCCAAAGGGGAAAAGACTGCTTTTTGAAGTGGGCCACCTATCCTAGTTCACAGCAAACATGAGTCCCTGCAGTAGTGGAGCTGCCGAGGGAGAATGGCGAAACCCTGGCAACTTCGCTAAATATCTTTTACTGTGCAGGCTTCGAAGTGTGGCAAGATCCCTGAAGGAGGGCTGGCCTGAGCGAGGCCTAGTTGGCTCTACCTCTACCGTGGGCCTAGCAGGGTAAAGGAGGAAGTGTGTTCTTTGCTCAGCTTGGACCTCACTTAGACGTCCTGCTAAACCAACGAGCCAGTCGGTGTGAGCTCCTGGATGGAAGGCTGAGCAGAGTGATTTTCTGAGTGCAGGTAGGGCCCTGGTCCTCACTGAGTCCACGTTCCCCAGCTCATGAGACCGGCTCAGACTGTCTTGGTGAGCTGGGTAAGCTGCGACAACCTAGGTTTCCAAAGGCAGACTGAGAGCAGTGTGCCGCCTTGGGCTCTGCATGCAGAAGTGTTCTGAAGGGTCTACACGGCTGCTTGTTGCTCAGCAGGCAGAGAGGAGACGTGGGGGGGATCCGTGTGGTAGCATGGGAAACGGTGCGGAGGTCAGAGTGCTTGGAGTCCTGAAAGCTATCTTCGCGTTCCATTGAAGCACAACAACGGTGGAGACCTCATGGAAACCGAGGCACGCAGAGCTTGCCCGGAGTAAACTCAGGCACTACCCTGAGGCTCAGGGTGGCCTTGCTCTTTCCCAGGAGGAACGAGGTCTGCAGGATTAACTCTCCTCCAGCGTGATAGGAACGCTGTTCATCGGGTGAAAGTGCTCGTTTGCTACGCAAGCGTACCTGCGGAGGCTATAACCTGGGCAACTTCAAGTTTTGGCAAGCAGCCCCTGAGACACTACAATCCAAGCTTCCAAAGAGAAAAGGCTGCTTTTGTCGGCAGAGCCAACCAACCCTTGTTAGCACCCAGCATAAGTACCTGCAGTACGGGAGCTGCGAAGGGAAAGAAACGGGACACACTGGGCACCTGAGAAGCTCCCCTCTACACTTGCAAGCAGCCTGTTTCTCTGGGGAAACATACTCGTTTCCTGCCCGGGCGTGCCTGCAGTGAGTAAAAGCTGGGCCTTCCTAGCGTTTCGCAAACAGCTCCTAGGCTACAAGAATCCACATTTCCAAAGGGGAAAAGAATGCTTTTGGAAGCAGGGACACCTATACTAGTTCAAAGCAAACATGAGTACCTGCAGTAGTGGAGCTGCCGAGGGAGAGCATGGCGAAATCCTGGCAACTTCGCTAAGTATCTTTTACTGTGCAGGCTTCGAAGTGTGGCAAGATCCCTGAAGGAGGCCTGGTCTGAGCGAGGCCTAGATGGCTCTACCTCTTCCGTGGGCCTAGCAGGGTAAAGGAGGAAGAGTGCTCTTTGCTCAGCTTGGACCTCACTTAGACGTCCTGCTAAACCAACGAGCCAGTCGGTGTGAGCTCCTGGATGGAAGGCTGAGCAGAGTGATTTTCAGAGTGCAGGTAGGGCCCTGGTCCTCACTGAGTCCACGTTCCCAAGCTCATGAAACCGGCTCAAACTGTCTTCGTGAGGTGGGTAAGCTCCGACAACCTAGGTTTCCAAAGGAAGACAGAGAGCAGTGTCCCGCCTTGGGCTCTGCATGCAAGAAGGGTTCTGAAGGGCCTACACGGCTGCTTGTTGCTCAGCAGGCAGAGAGGAGACGTGGGGGGAATCCGTGTGGTAGCATGGGAAACGGTGCAGAGGCCAGAGTGCTTGGAGTCCTGAAAGCTATCCTCTAGTTCCATTGAGGCACAACAACGGTGGAGACCTCATGGAAACCGAGGCACGCAGAGCTTGCACGGAGCAAACTTAGGCACTCCCCTGAGGCTCAGGGTGGCCTTGCGCTTTCCCAGGAGGAACGAGGTCTGCGGGATTAACTCTCCTGCAGCGTGATAGGAACGCTGTTCATCGGGTGAAAGTGCTCGTTTGCTACGCAAGCGTACCTGCGGAGGCTATAACCTGGGCAACTTCAAGGTTTGGCAAGCAGCCCCTGAGACACTACAATTCAAGCTTCCAAAGGGAAAAGGCTGCTTTTGTCGGCAGAGCCAACCAACTCTTGTTAGCACCCAGCATAAGTACCTGCAGTACGGGAGCTGCGAAGGGAAACAAACGGGACACACTGGGCACCTGAGAAGCTCCCCTCGACACTTGCAAGCAGCCTGTTTCTCTGGGGAAACATACTCGTTTCCTCCCCGGGCGTGCCTGCCGTGAGTAGAAGCTGGGCCTTCCTAGGGTTTTGCAAACAGCTCCGAGGCTACAAGAATCCACATTTCCAAAGGGGAAAAGACTGCTTTTTGAAGTGGGCCACCTATCCTAGTTCACAGCAAACATGAGTCCCTGCAGTAGTGGAGCTGCCGAGGGAGAATGGCGAAACCCTGGCAACTTCGCTAAATATCTTTTACTGTGCAGGCTTCGAAGTGTGGCAAGATCCCTGAAGGAGGGCTGGCCTGAGCGAGGCCTAGTTGGCTCTACCTCTTCCGTGGGCCTAGCAGGGTAAAGGAGGAAGTGTGCTCTTTGCTCAGCTTGGACCTCACTTAGACGTCCTGCTAAACCAACGAGCCAGTCGGTGTGAGCTCCTGGATGGAAGGCTGAGCAGAGTGATTTTCTGAGTGCAGGTAGGGCCCTGGTCCTCACTGAGTCCATGTCTCCCAGCTCAGGAGAACGGCTCAGACTGTCTTCGTGAGCTGGGGCAAGCTGCGACCACCTAGGTTTCCAAAGGTAGACAGAGAGCAAAGTGCCGCCTTGGGTTCTGCATGCAAGAAGTGTTCCGAAGGGCCTACACGGCTGCTTGTTGCTCAGCAGGCAGAGAGGAGACGTGGGGGGATCTGTGTGGTAGCATGGGAAATGGTGCGGAGGTCAGAGTGCTTGGAGTCCTGAAAGCTATCCTCTAGTTCCATTGAGGCACAACAACGGTGGAGACCTCATGGAAACCGAGGCACGCAGAGCTTGCACGGAGCAAACTTAGGCACTACCCTGAGGCTCAGGGTGGCCTTGCGCTTTCCCAGGAGGAACGAGGTCTGCAGGATTAACTCTCCTCCAGCGTGATAGGAACGCTGTTCATCGGGTGAAAGTGCTCGTTTGCTACGCAAGCGTACCTGCGGAAGCTATAACCTGGGCAACTTCAAGTTTTGGCAAGCAGCCCCTGAGACACTACAATCCAAACTTCCAAAGAGAAAAGGCTGCTTTTGTCGGCAGAGCCAACCAACCCTTGTTAGCACCCAGCATAAGTACCTGCAGTACGGGAGCTGCGAAGGGAAACAAACGGGACACACTGGGCACCTGAGAAGCTCCCCTCTACACTTGCAAGCAGCCTGTTTCTCTGGGGAAACATACTCGTTTCCTGCCCGGGCGTGCCTGCAGTGAGTAGAAGCTGGGCCTTCCTAGGGTTTCGCAAACAGCTCCGAGGCTCAAAGAATCCACATTTCCAAAGGGGAAAAGACTGCTTTTTGAAGCAGGGCCACCTATCCTCGTTCACAGCAAATATGAGTCCCTGCAGTAGTGGAGCTGCCGAGGGAGAGCATGGCGAAACCCTGGCAACTTCGCTAAGTATCTTTTACCGTGCAGGCTTCAAACTGTGGCAAGATCCCTGAAGGAGGGATGGCCTGAGCGAGGCCTAGTTAGCTCTACCTCTTCCGGGGGCCTAGCAGGGTAAAGGAGGAATTGTGCTCTTGCTCAGCTTGGACCTCACTTAGACGTCCTGCTAAACCAACGAGCCAGTCGGTGTGAGTTCCTGGATGGAAGGCTGAGCAGAGTGATTTTCTGAGTGCACGTATGGCCATGGTCCTCATTGAGTTCACGTTCCTCAGAACATGAGACCGGCTCAGACTGTCTTCGTAGCTGGGGAAAGCTGCAACAACCTAGGTTTCCAAAGGAAGACAGAGAGCAGTGTGCCGCCTTGGGCTCTGCATGCAAGAAGGGTTCTGAAGGGCCTACACGGCTGCTTGTTGCTCAGCAGGCAGAGAGGAGACGTGGGGGGGATCCGTGTGGTAGCATGGGAAACGGTGCGGAGGTCAGAGTGCTTGGAGTCCTGAAAGCTATCCTCGCGTTCCATTGAAGCACAACAACGGTGGAGACCTAATGGAAACCGAGGCACGCAGAGCTTGCCCGTTGGAAACTTAGGCACTACCCTGAGGCTCAGGGTGGACTTGCGCTTTCCCAAGAGGAACGAGGTTTGCGGGATTAACTCTCCTCCAGCGTGACAGGAACCCTGTTCATCGGTAGAAAGTGCTCGTTTGCTACGCAAGCGTACCTGCGGAGGCTATAACCTGGGCAACTTCAAGGTTTGGCAAGCAGCCCCTGAGACACTACAATCCAAGCTTCCAAAGGGAAAAGGCTGCTTTTGTCGGCAGAGCCAACCAACTCTTGTTAGCTCCCAGCATAAGTACCTGCAGTACGGGAGCTGCGAAGGGAAACAAACGGGACACACTGGGCACCTGAGAAGCTCCCCTCGACACTTGCAAGCAGCCTGTTTCTCTGGGGAAACATACTCGTTTCCTCCCCGGGCGTGCCTGCCGTGAGTAGAAGCTGGGCCTTCCTAGGGTTTTGCAAACAGCTCCGAGGCTACAAGAATCCACATTTCCAAAGGGGAAAAGACTGCTTTTTGAAGTGGGCCACCTATCCTAGTTCACAGCAAACATGAGTCCCTGCAGTAGTGGAGCTGCCGAGGGAGAATGGCGAAACCCTGGCAACTTCGCTAAATATCTTTTACTGTGCAGGCTTCGAAGTGTGGCAAGATCCCTGAAGGAGGGCTGGCCTGAGCGAGGCCTAGTTGGCTCTACCTCTTCCGTGGGCCTAGCAGGGTAAAGGAGGAAGTGTGCTCTTTGCTCAGCTTGGACCTCACTTAGACGTCCTGCTAAACCAACGAGGCAGTCGGTGTGAGCTCCTGGATGGAAGGCTGAGCAGAGTGATTTTCTGAGTGCAGGTAGGGCCCTGGTCCTCACTGAGTCCATGTCTCCCAGCTCAGGAGAACGGCTCAGACTGTCTTCGTGAGCTGGGGCAAGCTGCGACCACCTAGGTTTCCAAAGGTAGACAGAGAGCAAAGTGCCGCCTTGGGTTCTGCATGCAAGAAGTGTTCCGAAGGGCCTACACGGCTGCTTGTTGCTCAGCAGGCAGAGAGGAGACGTGGGGGGATCTGTGTGGTAGCATGGGAAATGGTGCGGAGGTCAGAGTGCTTGGAGTCCTGAAAGCTATCCTCTAGTTCCATTGAGGCACAACAACGGTGGAGACCTCATGGAAACCGAGGCACGCAGAGCTTGCACGGAGCAAACTTAGGCACTCCCCTGAGGCTCAGGGTGGCCTTGCGCTTTCCCAGGAGGAACGAGGTCTGCAGGATTAACTCTCCTCCAGCGTGATAGGAACGCTGTTCATCGGGTGAAAGTGCTCGTTTGCTACGCAAGCGTACCTGCGGAGGCTATAACCTGGGCAACTTCAAGTTTTGGCAAGCAGCCCCTGAGACACTACAATCCAAACTTCCAAACAGAAAAGGCTGCTTTTGTCGGCAGAGCCAACCAACCCTTGTTAGCACCCAGCATAAGTACCTGCAGTACGGGAGCTGCGAAGGGAAACAAACGGGACACACTGGGCACCTGAGAAGCTCCCCTCTACACTTGCAAGCAGCCTGTTTCTCTGGGGAAACATACTCGTTTCCTGCCCGGGCGTGCCTGCAGTGAGTAAAAGCTGGGCCTTCCTAGCGTTTCGCAAACAGCTCCTAGGCTACAAGAATCCACATTTCCAAAGGGGAAAAGAATGCTTTTGGAAGCAGGGACACCTATACTAGTTCAAAGCAAACATGAGTACCTGCAGTAGTGGAGCTGCCGAGGGAGAGCATGGCGAAATCCTGGCAACTTCGCTAAGTATCTTTTACTGTGCAGGCTTCGAAGTGTGGCAAGATCCCTGAAGGAGGCCTGGTCTGAGCGAGGCCTAGATGGCTCTACCTCTTCCGTGGGCCTAGCAGGGTAAAGGAGGAAGAGTGCTCTTTGCTCAGCTTGGACCTCACTTAGACGTCCTGCTAAACCAACGAGCCAGTCGGTGTGAGCTCCTGGATGGAAGGCTGAGCAGAGTGATTTTCAGAGTGCAGGTAGGGCCCTGGTCCTCACTGAGTCCACGTTCCCCAGCTCATGAAACCGGCTCAGACTGTCTTCGTGAGGTGGGTAAGCTCCGACAACCTAGGTTTCCAAAGGAAGACAGAGAGCAGTGTGCCGCCTTGGGCTCTGCATGCAGAAGTGTTCTGAAGGGCCTACACGGCTGCTTGTTGCTCAGCAGGCAGAGAGGAGACGTGGGGGGGATCCGTGTGGTAGCATGGGAAACGGTGCGGAGGTCAGAGTGCTTGGAGTCCTGAAAGCTATCTTCGCGTTCCATTGAAGCACAACAACGGTGGAGACCTAATGGAAACCGAGGCACGCAGAGCTTGCCCGTTGGAAACTTAGGCACTACCCTGAGGCTCAGGGTGGGCTTGCGCTTTCCCAGGAGGAACGAGGTCTGCGGGATTAACTCTCCTCCAGCGTGACAGGAACCCTGTTCTTCGGTAGAAAGTGCTCGTTTGCTACGCAAGCGTACCTGCGGAGGCTATAACCTGGGCAACTTCAAGGTTTGGCAAGCAGCCCCTGAGACACTACAATCCAAGCTTCCAAAGGGAAAAGGCTGCTTTTGTCGGCAGAGCCAACCAACTCTTGTTAGCACCCAGCATAAGTACCTGCAGTACGGGAGCTGCGAAGGGAAAGAAACGGGACACACTGGGCACCTGAGAAGCTCTTCTCGACACTTGCAAGCAGCCTGTTTCTCTGGGGAAACATACTCGTTTCCTGCCCGGGCGTGCCTGCAGTGAGTAGAAGCTGGGCCTTCCTAGGGTTTCGCAAACAGCTCCGAGGCTCAAAGAATCCACATTTCCAAAGGGGAAAAGACTGCTTTTTGAAGCAGGGCCACCTATCCTCGTTCACAGCAAACATGAGTCCCTGCAGTAGTGGAGCTGCCGAGGGAGAGCATGGCGAAACCCTGGCAACTTCGCTAAGTATCTTTTACCGTGCAGGCTTCAAACTGTGGCAAGATCCCTGAAGGAGGGATGGCCTGAGCGAGGCCTAGTTAGCTCTACCTCTTCCGGGGGCCTAGCAGGGTTAAGGGGGAATTGTGCTCTTGCTCAGCTTGGACCTCACTTAGACGTCCTGCTAAACCAACGAGCCAGTCGGTGTGAGTTCCTGGATGGAAGGCTGAGCAGAGTGATTTTCTGAGTGCACGTATGGCCATGGTCCTCATTGAGTTCACGTTCCTCAGCACATGAGACCGGCTCAGACTGTCTTCGTAGCTGGGGAAAGCTGCAACAACCTAGGTTTCCAAAGGAAGACAGAGAGCAGTGTGCCGCCTTGGGCTCTGCATGCAAGAAGGGTTCTGAAGGGCCTACACGGCTGCTTGTTGCTCAGCAGGCAGAGAGGAGACGTGGGGGGATCTGTGTGGTAGCATGGGAAATGGTGCGGAGGTCAGAGTGCTTGGAGTCCTGAAAGCTATCCTCTAGTTCCATTGAGGCACAACAACGGTGGAGACCTCATGGAAACCGAGGCACGCAGAGCTTGCACGGAGCAAACTTAGGCACTACCCTGAGGCTCAGGGTGGCCTTGCGCTTTCCCAGGAGGAACGAGGTCTGCAGGATTAACTCTCCTCCAGCGTGATAGGAACGCTGTTCATCGGGTGAAAGTGCTCGTTTGCTACGCAAGCGTACCTGCGGAGGCTATAACCTGGGCAACTTCAAGTTTTGGCAAGCAGCCCCTGAGACACTACAATCCAAGCTTCCAAAGAGAAAAGGCTGCTTTTGTCGGCAGAGCCAACCAACCCTTGTTAGCACCCAGCATAAGTACCTGCAGTACGGGAGCTGCGAAGGGAAAGAAACGGGACACACTGGGCACCTGAGAAGCTCCCCTCTACACTTGCAAGCAGCCTGTTTCTCTGGGGAAACATACTCGTTTCCTGCCCGGGCGTGCCTGCAGTGAGTAAAAGCTGGGCCTTCCTAGCGTTTCGCAAACAGCTCCTAGGCTACAAGAATCCACATTTCCAAAGGGGAAAAGAATGCTTTTGGAAGCAGGGACACCTATACTAGTTCAAAGCAAACATGAGTACCTGCAGTAGTGGAGCTGCCGAGGGAGAGCATGGCGAAATCCTGGCAACTTCGCTAAGTATCTTTTACTGTGCAGGCTTCGAAGTGTGGCAAGATCCCTGAAGGAGGCCTGGTCTGAGCGAGGCCTAGATGGCTCTACCTCTTCCGTGGGCCTAGCAGGGTAAAGGAGGAAGAGTGCTCTTTGCTCAGCTTGGACCTCACTTAGACGTCCTGCTAAACCAACGAGCCAGTCGGTGTGAGCTCCTGGATGGAAGGCTGAGCAGAGTGATTTTCAGAGTGCAGGTAGGGCCCTGGTCCTCACTGAGTCCACGTTCCCAAGCTCATGAAACCGGCTCAAACTGTCTTCGTGAGGTGGGTAAGCTCCGACAACCTAGGTTTCCAAAGGAAGACAGAGAGCAGTGTCCCGCCTTGGGCTCTGCATGCAAGAAGGGTTCTGAAGGGCCTACACGGCTGCTTGTTGCTCAGCAGGCAGAGAGGAGACGTGGGGGGAATCCGTGTGGTAGCATGGGAAATGGTGCAGAGGCCAGAGTGCTTGGAGTCCTGAAAGCTATCCTCTAGTTCCATTGAGGCACAACAACGGTGGAGACCTCATGGAAACCGAGGCACGCAGAGCTTGCACGGAGCAAACTTAGGCACTCCCCTGAGGCTCAGGGTGGCCTTGCGCTTTCCCAGGAGGAACGAGGTCTGCGGGATTAACTCTCCTGCAGCGTGATAGGAACGCTGTTCATCGGGTGAAAGTGCTCGTTTGCTACGCAAGCGTACCTGCGGAGGCTATAACCTGGGCAACTTCAAGGTTTGGCAAGCAGCCCCTGAGACACTACAATCCAAGCTTCCAAAGGGAAAAGGCTGCTTTTGTCGGCAGAGCCAACGAACCCTTGTTAGCACCCAGCATAAGTACCTGCAGTACGGGAGCTGCGAAGGGAAACAAACGGGACACACTGGGCACCTGAGAAGCTCCCCTCGACACTTGCAAGCAGCCTGTTTCTCTGGGGAAACATACTCGTTTCCTCCCCGGGCGTGCCTGCAGTGAGTAAAAGCTGGGCCTTCCTATGGTTTCGCAAACAGCTCCTAGGCTACAAGAATCCACATTTCCAAAGGGGAAAAGACTGCTTTTTGAAGTGGGCCACCTATCCTAGTTCACAGCAAACATGAGTCCCTGCAGTAGTGGAGCTGCCGAGGGAGAATGGCGAAACCCTGGCAACTTCGCTAAATATCTTTTACTGTGCAGGCTTCGAAGTGTGGCAAGATCCCGGAAGGAGGGCTGGCCTGAGCGAGGCCTAGTTGGCTCTACCTCTACCGTGGGCCTAGCAGGGTAAAGGAGGAAGTGTGTTCTTTGCTCAGCTTGGACCTCACTTAGACCTCCTGCTAAACCAACGAGCCAGTCGGTGTGAGCTCCTGGATGGAAGGCTGAGCAGAGTGATTTTCTGAGTGCAGGTAGGGCCCTGGTCCTCACTGAGTCCACGTTCCCCAGCTCATGAGACCGGCTCAGACTGTCTTGGTGAGCTGGGTAAGCTGCGACAACCTAGGTTTCCAAAGGCAGACTGAGAGCAGTGTGCCGCCTTGGGCTCTGCATGCAGAAGTGTTCTGAAGGGCCTACACGGCTGCTTGTTGCTCAGCAGGCAGAGAGGAGACGTGGGGGGGATCCGTGTGGTAGCATGGGAAACGGTGCGGAGGTCAGAGTGCTTGGAGTCCTGAAAGCTATCTTCGCGTTCCATTGAAGCACAACAACGGTGGAGACCTCATGGAAACCGAGGCACGCAGAGCTTGCCCGGAGTAAACTCAGGCACTACCCTGAGGCTCAGGGTGGCCTTGCTCTTTCCCAGGAGGAACGAGGTCTGCAGGATTAACTCTCCTCCAGCGTGATAGGAACGCTGTTCATCGGGTGAAAGTGCTCGTTTGCTACGCAAGCGTACCTGCGGAGGCTATAACCTGGGCAACTTCAAGTTTTGGCAAGCAGCCCCTGAGACACTACAATCCAAGCTTCCAAAGAGAAAAGGCTGCTTTTGTCGGCAGAGCCAACCAACCCTTGTTAGCACCCAGCATAAGTACCTGCAGTACGGGAGCTGCGAAGGGAAAGAAACGGGACACACTGGGCACCTGAGAAGCTCCCCTCTACACTTGCAAGCAGCCTGTTTCTCTGGGGAAACATACTCGTTTCCTGCCCGGGCGTGCCTGCAGTGAGTAAAAGCTGGGCCTTCCTAGCGTTTCGCAAACAGCTCCTAGGCTACAAGAATCCACATTTCCAAAGGGGAAAAGAATGCTTTTGGAAGCAGGGACACCTATACTAGTTCAAAGCAAACATGAGTACCTGCAGTAGTGGAGCTGCCGAGGGAGAGCATGGCGAAATCCTGGCAACTTCGCTAAGTATCTTTTACTGTGCAGGCTTCGAAGTGTGGCAAGATCCCTGAAGGAGGCCTGGTCTGAGCGAGGCCTAGATGGCTCTACCTCTTCCGTGGGCCTAGCAGGGTAAAGGAGGAAGAGTGCTCTTTGCTCAGCTTGGACCTCACTTAGACGTCCTGCTAAACCAACGAGCCAGTCGGTGTGAGCTCCTGGATGGAAGGCTGAGCAGAGTGATTTTCAGAGTGCAGGTAGGGCCCTGGTCCTCACTGAGTCCACGTTCCCAAGCTCATGAAACCGGCTCAAACTGTCTTCGTGAGGTGGGTAAGCTCCGACAACCTAGGTTTCCAAAGGAAGACAGAGAGCAGTGTCCCGCCTTGGGCTCTGCATGCAAGAAGGGTTCTGAAGGGCCTACACGGCTGCTTGTTGCTCAGCAGGCAGAGAGGAGACGTGGGGGGAATCCGTGTGGTAGCATGGGAAACGGTGCAGAGGCCAGAGTGCTTGGAGTCCTGAAAGCTATCCTCTAGTTCCATTGAGGCACAACAACGGTGGAGACCTCATGGAAACCGAGGCACGCAGAGCTTGCACGGAGCAAACTTAGGCACTCCCCTGAGGCTCAGGGTGGCCTTGCGCTTTCCCAGGAGGAACGAGGTCTGCGGGATTAACTCTCCTGCAGCGTGATAGGAACGCTGTTCATCGGGTGAAAGTGCTCGTTTGCTACGCAAGCGTACCTGCGGAGGCTATAACCTGGGCAACTTCAAGGTTTGGCAAGCAGCCCCTGAGACACTACAATTCAAGCTTCCAAAGGGAAAAGGCTGCTTTTGTCGGCAGAGCCAACCAACTCTTGTTAGCACCCAGCATAAGTACCTGCAGTACGGGAGCTGCGAAGGGAAACAAACGGGACACACTGGGCACCTGAGAAGCTCCCCTCGACACTTGCAAGCAGCCTGTTTCTCTGGGGAAACATACTCGTTTCCTCCCCGGGCGTGCCTGCAGTGAGTAAAAGCTGGGCCTTCCTATGGTTTCGCAAACAGCTCCTAGGCTACAAGAATCCACATTTCCAAAGGGGAAAAGACTGCTTTTTGAAGTGGGCCACCTATCCTAGTTCACAGCAAACATGAGTCCCTGCAGTAGTGGAGCTGCCGAGGGAGAATGGCGAAACCCTGGCAACTTCGCTAAATATCTTTTACTGTGCAGGCTTCGAAGTGTGGCAAGATCCCTGAAGGAGGGCTGGCCTGAGCGAGGCCTAGTTGGCTCTACCTCTACCGTGGGCCTAGCAGGGTAAAGGAGGAAGTGTGTTCTTTGCTCAGCTTGGACCTCACTTAGACGTCCTGCTAAACCAACGAGCCAGTCGGTGTGAGCTCCTGGATGGAAGGCTGAGCAGAGTGATTTTCTGAGTGCAGGTAGGGCCCTGGTCCTCACTGAGTCCACGTTCCCCAGCTCATGAGACCGGCTCAGACTGTCTTGGTGAGCTGGGTAAGCTGCGACAACCTAGGTTTTCAAAGGAAGACAGAGAGCAGTGTGCCGCCTTGGGCTCTGCATGCAGAAGTGTTCTGAAGGGCCTACACGGCTGCTTGTTGCTCAGCAGGCAGAGAGGAGACGTGGGGGGGATCCGTGTGGTAGCATGGGAAACGGTGCGGAGGTCAGAGTGCTTGGAGTCCTGAAAGCTATCTTCGCGTTCCATTGAAGCACAACAACGGTGGAGACCTCATGGAAACCGAGGCACGCAGAGCTTGCCCGGAGTAAACTCAGGCACTACCCTGAGGCTCAGGGTGGCCTTGCTCTTTCCCAGGAGGAACGAGGTCTGCAGGATTAACTCTCCTCCAGCGTGATAGGAACGCTGTTCATCGGGTGAAAGTGCGCGTTTGCTACGCAAGCGTACCTGCGGAGGCTATAACCTGGGCAACTTCAAGTTTTGGCAAGCAGCCCCTGAGACACTACAATCCAAGCTTCCAAAGAGAAAAGGCTGCTTTTGTCGGCAGAGCCAACCAACCCTTGTTAGCACCCAGCATAAGTACCTGCAGTACGGGAGCTGCGAAGGGAAAGAAACGGGACACACTGGGCACCTGAGAAGCTCCCCTCTACACTTGCAAGCAGCCTGTTTCTCTGGGGAAACATACTCGTTTCCTGCCCGGGCGTGCCTGCAGTGAGTAAAAGCTGGGCCTTCCTAGCGTTTCGCAAACAGCTCCTAGGCTACAAGAATCCACATTTCCAAAGGGGAAAAGAATGCTTTTGGAAGCAGGGACACCTATACTAGTTCAAAGCAAACATGAGTACCTGCAGTAGTGGAGCTGCCGAGGGAGAGCATGGCGAAATCCTGGCAACTTCGCTAAGTATCTTTTACTGTGCAGGCTTCGAAGTGTGGCAAGATCCCTGAAGGAGGCCTGGTCTGAGCGAGGCCTAGATGGCTCTACCTCTTCCGTGGGCCTAGCAGGGTAAAGGAGGAAGAGTGCTCTTTGCTCAGCTTGGACCTCACTTAGACGTCCTGCTAAACCAACGAGCCAGTCGGTGTGAGCTCCTGGATGGAAGGCTGAGCAGAGTGATTTTCAGAGTGCAGGTAGGGCCCTGGTCCTCACTGAGTCCACGTTCCCAAGCTCATGAAACCGGCTCAAACTGTCTTCGTGAGGTGGGTAAGCTCCGACAACCTAGGTTTCCAAAGGAAGACAGAGAGCAGTGTCCCGCCTTGGGCTCTGCATGCAAGAAGGGTTCTGAAGGGCCTACACGGCTGCTTGTTGCTCAGCAGGCAGAGAGGAGACGTGGGGGGAATCCGTGTGGTAGCATGGGAAACGGTGCAGAGGCCAGAGTGCTTGGAGTCCTGAAAGCTATCCTCTAGTTCCATTGAGGCACAACAACGGTGGAGACCTCATGGAAACCGAGGCACGCAGAGCTTGCACGGAGCAAACTTAGGCACTCCCCTGAGGCTCAGGGTGGCCTTGCGCTTTCCCAGGAGGAACGAGGTCTGCGGGATTAACTCTCCTGCAGCGTGATAGGAACGCTGTTCATCGGGTGAAAGTGCTCGTTTGCTACGCAAGCGTACCTGCGGAGGCTATAACCTGGGCAACTTCAAGGTTTGGCAAGCAGCCCCTGAGACACTACAATCCAAGCTTCCAAAGGGAAAAGGCTGCTTTTGTCGGCAGAGCCAACGAACCCTTGTTAGCACCCAGCATAAGTACCTGCAGTACGGGAGCTGCGAAGGGAAACAAACGGGACACACTGGGCACCTGAGAAGCTCCCCTCGACACTTGCAAGCAGCCTGTTTCTCTGGGGAAACATACTCGTTTCCTCCCCGGGCGTGCCTGCAGTGAGTAAAAGCTGGGCCTTCCTATGGTTTCGCAAACAGCTCCTAGGCTACAAGAATCCACATTTCCAAAGGGGAAAAGACTGCTTTTTGAAGTGGGCCACCTATCCTAGTTCACAGCAAACATGAGTCCCTGCAGTAGTGGAGCTGCCGAGGGAGAATGGCGAAACCCTGGCAACTTCGCTAAATATCTTTTACTGTGCAGGCTTCGAAGTGTGGCAAGATCCCTGAAGGAGGGCTGGCCTGAGCGAGGCCTAGTTGGCTCTACCTCTACCGTGGGCCTAGCAGGGTAAAGGAGGAAGTGTGTTCTTTGCTCAGCTTGGACCTCACTTAGACCTCCTGCTAAACCAACGAGCCAGTCGGTGTGAGCTCCTGGATGGAAGGCTGAGCAGAGTGATTTTCTGAGTGCAGGTAGGGCCCTGGTCCTCACTGAGTCCACGTTCCCCAGCTCATGAGACCGGCTCAGACTGTCTTGGTGAGCTGGGTAAGCTGCGACAACCTAGGTTTCCAAAGGCAGACAGAGAGCAGTGTGCCGCCTTGGGCTCTGCATGCAGAAGTGTTCTGAAGGGCCTACACGGCTGCTTGTTGCTCAGCAGGCAGAGAGGAGACGTGGGGGGGATCCGTGTGGTAGCATGGGAAACGGTGCGGAGGTCAGAGTGCTTGGAGTCCTGAAAGCTATCTTCGCGTTCCATTGAAGCACAACAACGGTGGAGACCTCATGGAAACCGAGGCACGCAGAGCTTGCCCGGAGTAAACTCAGGCACTACCCTGAGGCTCAGGGTGGCCTTGCTCTTTCCCAGGAGGAACGAGGTCTGCAGGATTAACTCTCCTCCAGCGTGATAGGAACGCTGTTCATCGGGTGAAAGTGCTCGTTTGCTACGCAAGCGTACCTGCGGAGGCTATAACCTGGGCAACTTCAAGTTTTGGCAAGCAGCCCCTGAGACACTACAATCCAAGCTTCCAAAGAGAAAAGGCTGCTTTTGTCGGCAGAGCCAACCAACCCTTGTTAGCACCCAGCATAAGTACCTGCAGTACGGGAGCTGCGAAGGGAAACAAACGGGACACACTGGGCACCTGAGAAGCTCCCCTCTACACTTGCAAGCAGCCTGTTTCTCTGGGGAAACATACTCGTTTCCTGCCCGGGCGTGCCTGCAGTGAGTAAAAGCTGGCCTTCCTAGGGTTTCGCAAACAGCTCCTAGGCTACAAGAATCCACATTTCCAAAGGGGAAAAGAATGCTTTTGGAAGTAGGGACACCTATACTAGTTCAAAGCAAACATGAGTACCTGCAGTAGTGGAGCTGCCGAGGGAGAGCATGGCGAAATCCTGGCAACTTCGCTAAGTATCTTTTACTGTGCAGGCTTCGAAGTGTGGCAAGATCCCTGAAGGAGGCCTGGTCTGAGCGAGGCCTAGATGGCTCTACCTCTTCCGTGGGCCTAGCAGGGTAAAGGAGGAAGAGTGCTCTTTGCTCAGCTTGGACCTCACTTACACGTCCTGCTAAACCAACGAGCCAGTCGGTGTGAGCTCCTGGATGGAAGGCTGAGCAGAGTGATTTTCAGAGTGCAGGTAGGGCCCTGGTCCTCACTGAGTCCACGTTCCCCAGCTCATGAAACCGGCTCAGACTGTCTTCGTGAGGTGGGTAAGCTCCGACAACCTAGGTTTCCAAAGGAAGACAGAGAGCAGTGTCCCGCCTTGGGCTCTGCATGCAAGAAGTGTTCTGAAGGGCCGACACGGCTGCTTGTTGCTCAGCAGGCAGAGAGGAGACGTGGGGGGAATCCGTGTGGTAGCATGGGAAACGGTGCAGAGGCCAGAGTGCTTGGAGTCCTGAAAGCTATCCTCTAGTTCCATTGAGGCACAACAACGGTGGAGACCTCTGGAAACCGAGGCACGCAGAGCTTGCACGGAGCAAACTTAGGCACTACCCTGAGGCTCAGGGTGGCCTTGCGCTTTTCCAGGAGGAACGAGGTATGCGGGATTAACTCTCCTCCAGCGTGACAGGAACCCTGTTCATCGGTAGAAAGTGCTCGTTTGCTACGCAAGCGTTCCTGCGGAGGCTATAACCTGGGCAACTTCAAGGTTTGGCAAGCAGCCCCTGAGACACTACAATCCAAGCTTCCAAAGGGAAAAGGCTGCTTTTGTCGGCAGAGCCAACCAACTCTTGTTAGCACCCAGCATAAGTACCTGCAGTACGGGAGCTGCGAAGGGAAACAAACGGGACACACTGGGCACCTGAGAAGCTCCCCTCGACACTTGCAAGCAGCCTGTTTCTCTGGGGAAACATACTCGTTTCCTCCCCGGGCGTGCCTGCAGTGAGTAAAAGCTGGGCCTTCCTATGGTTTCGCAAACAGCTCCTAGGCTACAAAAATCCACATTTCCAAAGGGGAAAAGACTGCTTTTGGAAGCAGGGACACCTATACTAGTTCAAAGCAAACATGAGTACCTGCAGTAGTGGAGCTGCCGAGGGAGAGCATGGCGAAATCCTGGCAACTTCGCTAAGTATCTTTTACTGTGCAGGCTTCGAAGTGTGGCAAGATCCCTGAAGGAGGCCTGGTCTGAGCGAGGCCTAGATGGCTCTACCTCTTCCGTGGGCCTAGCAGGGTAAAGGAGGAAGAGTGCTCTTTGCTCAGCTTGGACCTCACTTAGACGTCCTGCTAAACCAACGAGCCAGTCGGTGTGAGCTCCTGGATGGAAGGCTGAGCAGAGTGATTTTCTGAGTGCAGGTAGGGCCCTGGTCCTCACTGAGTCCACGTCTCCCAGCTCATTAGAACGGCTCGGACTGTCTTCGTGAGCTGGGGCAAGCTGCGACCACCTAGCTTTCCAAAGGAAGACAGAGAGCAGTGTGCCGCCTTGGGTTCTGCATGCAAGAAGTGTTCCGAAGGGCCTACACGGCTGCTTGTTGCTCAGTAGGCAGAGAGGAGACGTGGGGGGATCTGTGTGGTAGCATGGGAAATGGTGCGGAGCTCAGAGTGCTTGGAGTCCTGAAAGCTATCCTCGCGTTCCATTGAAGCACAACAACGATGGAGACCTCATGGAAACCGAGGCACGCAGAGCTTGCCCTGTGGAAACTTAGGCACTACCCTGAGGCTCAGGGTGGCCTTGCGCTTTCCCAGGAGGAACGATGTCTGCGGGATTAACCCTCCTCCAGCGTGACAGGAACCCTGTTCCTCAGGTGAAAGTGCTCGTTTGCTACTCAAGCGTACCTCTGGAGGCTATAACCTGGGCAACTTCAAGGTTTGGCAAGCAGCCCCTGAGACACTACAATCCAAGCTTCCAAAGGGAAAAGGCTGCTTTTGTCGGAAGAGCCACCTACCCTTGTTAGCCCCTAGCATAAGTACCTGCAGTATGGGAGCTGCGAAGGGAAACAAACGGGACACACTGGGCACCTGAGAAGCTCCCCTCGACACTTGCAAGCAGCCTGTTTCTCTGGGGAAACATACTCGTTTCCTCCCCGGGCGTGCCTGCCGTGAGTAGAAGCTGGGCCTTTCTAGGGTTTTGCAAACAGCTCCGAGGCTACAAGATTCCACATTTCCAAAGGGGAAAAGACTGCTTTTTGAAGTGGGCCACCTATCCTAGTTCACAGCAATCATGAGTCCCTGCAGTAGTGGAGCTGCCGAGGGAGAATGGCGAAACCCTGGCAACTTCGCTAAATATCTTTTACTGTGCAGGCTTCGAAGTGTGGCAAGATCCCTGAAGGAGGGCTGGCCTGAGCGAGGCCTAGTTGGCTCTACCTCTTCCGTGGGCCTAGCAGGGTAAAGGAGGAAGTGCGCTCTTTGCTCAGCTTGGACCTCACTTAGACGTCCTGCTAAACCAACGAGCCAGTCGGTGTGAGCTCCTGGATGGAAGGCTGAGCAGAGTGATTTTCTGAGTGCAGGTAGGGCCCTGGTCCTCACTGAGTCCATGTCTCCCAGCTCAGGAGAACGGCTCAGACTGTCTTCGTGAGCTGGGGCAAGCTGCGACCACCTAGGTTTCCAAAGGTAGACAGAGAGCAATGTGCCGCCTTGGGTTCTGCATGCAAGAAGTGTTCCGAAGGGCCTACACGGCTGCTTGTTGCTCAGCAGGCAGAGAGGAGACGTGGGGGGATCTGTGTGGTAGCATGGGAAATGGTGCGGAGGTGAGAGTGCTTGGAGTCCTGAAAGCTATCCTCTAGTTCCATTGAGGCACAACAACGGTGGAGACCTCTGGAAACCGAGGCACGCAGAGCTTGCACGGAGCAAACTTAGGCACTACCCTGAGGCTCAGGGTGGCCTTGCGCTTTCCCAGGAGGAACGAGGTCTGCAGGGTTAACTCTCCTGCAGCGTGATAGGAACGCTGTTCATCGGGTGAAAGTGCTCGTTTGCTACGCAAGCGTACCTGCGGAGGCTATAACCTGGGCAACTTCAAGGTTTGGCAAGCAGCCCCTGAGACACTACAATCCAAGCTTCCAAAGGGAAAAGGCTGCTTTTGTCGGCAGAGCCAACGAACCCTTGTTAGCACCCAGCATAAGTACCTGCAGTACGGGAGCTGCGAAGGGAAACAAACGGGACACACTGGGCACCTGAGAAGCTCCCCTCGACACTTGCAAGCAGCCTGTTTCTCTGGGGAAACATACTCGTTTCCTCCCCGGGCGTGCCTGCAGTGAGTAAAAGCTGGGCCTTCCTATGGTTTCGCAAACAGCTCCTAGGCTACAAGAATCCACATTTCCAAAGGGGAAAAGACTGCTTTTTGAAGTGGGCCACCTATCCTTGTTCACAGCAAACATGAGTCCCTGCAGTAGTGGAGCTGCCGAGGGAGAATGGCGAAACCCTGGCAACTTCGCTAAATATCTTTTACTGTGCAGGCTTCGAAGTGTGGCAAGATCCCTGAAGGAGGGCTGGCCTGAGCGAGGCCTAGTTGGCTCTACCTCTTCCGTGGGCCTAGCAGGGTAAAGGAGGAAGTGTGCTCTTTGCTCAGCTTGGACCTCACTTAGACGTCCTGCTAAACCAACGAGCCAGTCGGTGTGAGCTCCTGGATGGAAGGCTGAGCAGAGTGATTTTCTGAGTGCAGGTAGGGCCCTGGTCCTCACTGAGTCCATGTCTCCCAGCTCAGGAGATCGGCTCAGACTGTCTTCGTGAGCTGGGGCAAGCTGCGACCACCTAGGTTTCCAAAGGTAGACAGAGAGCAATGTGCCGCCTTGGGTTCTGCATGCAAGAAGTGTTCTGAAGGGCCGACACGGCTGCTTGTTGCTCAGCAGGCAGAGAGGAGACGTGGGGGGAATCCGTGTGGTAGCATGGGAAACGGTGCAGAGGCCAGAGTGCTTGGAGTCCTGAAAGCTATCCTCTAGTTCCATTGAGGCACAACAACGGTGGAGACCTCTGGAAACCGAGGCACGCAGAGCTTGCACGGAGCAAACTTAGGCACTACCCTGAGGCTCAGGGTGGCCTTGCGCTTTTCCAGGAGGAACGAGGTATGCGGGATTAACTCTCCTCCAGCGTGACAGGAACCCTGTTCATCGGTAGAAAGTGCTCGTTTGCTACGCAAGCGTTCCTGCGGAGGCTATAACCTGGGCAACTTCAAGGTTTGGCAAGCAGCCCCTGAGACACTACAATCCAAGCTTCCAAAGGGAAAAGGCTGCTTTTGTCGGCAGAGCCAACCAACTCTTGTTAGCACCCAGCATAAGTACCTGCAGTACGGGAGCTGCGAAGGGAAACAAACGGGACACACTGGGCACCTGAGAAGCTCCCCTCGACACTTGCAAGCAGCCTGTTTCTCTGGGGAAACATACTCGTTTCCTCCCCGGGCGTGCCTGCAGTGAGTAAAAGCTGGGCCTTCCTATGGTTTCGCAAACAGCTCCTAGGCTACAAAAATCCACATTTCCAAAGGGGAAAAGACTGCTTTTGGAAGCAGGGACACCTATACTAGTTCAAAGCAAACATGAGTACCTGCAGTAGTGGAGCTGCCGAGGGAGAGCATGGCGAAATCCTGGCAACTTCGCTAAGTATCTTTTACTGTGCAGGCTTCGAAGTGTGGCAAGATCCCTGAAGGAGGCCTGGTCTGAGCGAGGCCTAGATGGCTCTACCTCTTCCGTGGGCCTAGCAGGGTAAAGGAGGAAGAGTGCTCTTTGCTCAGCTTGGACCTCACTTAGACGTCCTGCTAAACCAACGAGCCAGTCGGTGTGAGCTCCTGGATGGAAGGCTGAGCAGAGTGATTTTCTGAGTGCAGGTAGGGCCCTGGTCCTCACTGAGTCCACGTCTCCCAGCTCATTAGAACGGCTCGGACTGTCTTCGTGAGCTGGGGCAAGCTGCGACCACCTAGCTTTCCAAAGGAAGACAGAGAGCAGTGTGCCGCCTTGGGTTCTGCATGCAAGAAGTGTTCCGAAGGGCCTACACGGCTGCTTGTTGCTCAGTAGGCAGAGAGGAGACGTGGGGGGATCTGTGTGGTAGCATGGGAAATGGTGCGGAGCTCAGAGTGCTTGGAGTCCTGAAAGCTATCCTCGCGTTCCATTGAAGCACAACAACGATGGAGACCTCATGGAAACCGAGGCACGCAGAGCTTGCCCTGTGGAAACTTAGGCACTACCCTGAGGCTCAGGGTGGCCTTGCGCTTTCCCAGGAGGAACGATGTCTGCGGGATTAACCCTCCTCCAGCGTGACAGGAACCCTGTTCCTCAGGTGAAAGTGCTCGTTTGCTACTCAAGCGTACCTCTGGAGGCTATAACCTGGGCAACTTCAAGGTTTGGCAAGCAGCCCCTGAGACACTACAATCCAAGCTTCCAAAGGGAAAAGGCTGCTTTTGTCGGAAGAGCCACCTACCCTTGTTAGCCCCTAGCATAAGTACCTGCAGTATGGGAGCTGCGAAGGGAAACAAACGGGACACACTGGGCACCTGAGAAGCTCCCCTCGACACTTGCAAGCAGCCTGTTTCTCTGGGGAAACATACTCGTTTCCTCCCCGGGCGTGCCTGCCGTGAGTAGAAGCTGGGCCTTTCTAGGGTTTTGCAAACAGCTCCGAGGCTACAAGATTCCACATTTCCAAAGGGGAAAAGACTGCTTTTTGAAGTGGGCCACCTATCCTAGTTCACAGCAATCATGAGTCCCTGCAGTAGTGGAGCTGCCGAGGGAGAATGGCGAAACCCTGGCAACTTCGCTAAATATCTTTTACTGTGCAGGCTTCGAAGTGTGGCAAGATCCCTGAAGGAGGGCTGGCCTGAGCGAGGC
>NW_026778103.1:0-40474 GCF_028023285.1 Balaenoptera ricei | reverse complement strand
AGAACAGAGTCACACGTTTAGAAAACACACTATGGCTGCTTAACGGGAAAGGTGAGGTGGGGTGATGCATAAAAGAAGGGTTTCAAATTAGCTCAGAGACCGTTCCATAAACCCAATATGTAATAGACACGACCTACTCCTTGCTCAGTGAACTGGACTCAACACCCCCTATTCACCGCCCAAGAATATATCTGACTAGTAAGAATCTTAAAACCTTTGTATTGATATCTCTCTGTATGTGAGTCAAGTGGGTGTAAAGCGGCATAAACACAGCAGTGAAAAGCAGCTAAACCCCTTTATAAAAATCAATCACTTTTAAAAACCCGTGAAACAAAGACAGTGAAAGATAGAGAAATTCTTACTAAATTCGTTCAGGGGCTGTGATGCCACCTGGATTGACCATATCTAGACGCACAGCTGATTGAGACATAAGGGTGGACACTCTTGGGGCTGAGAGGTTTGGTGAGGTTGGGTGAGCAAACGCAGACCCTTTAGAGTAATACTGCGTGGTACCCATCCCATGGGTCCCAAATCTCCAGGTTCAAGGGCATCTTCCTACATCGAAAACATGCATGAGAAACCCAGAAGATGGTACACCGTGTGATCGGGAAAGGTTTCTAAAACGCACCTCATTTCTCATCTCCTTGTGCTCGGGTTCGCCATTCCAGCCGCTTTACTAGCAATCTCCCTCCTTGGAGAATCAGCACCTTTAACCTCCTGTTCCGTACAGGTTGCAATTTGTCCTGAGGATGAACGGGAAGAGGGGGAACCAATGAGACACTAGCTCTAGGTGTGGGGACAGGCACAGGTCACTCTATTTTCCCATCAGGAAGAAGAATTAACCACAGGCTCAGCCTGCCGCCCGGGACCAGAATAGGGCCTGAAGCAATCCTGCGCTTTTGCGGCCAGCTCCCAAGAAAGCGAGTTGAAAAATGGAGCTCAGGGGCACTGCAATTCACAAACCTGCAGAGTTATGAATGATAACTCTCGTCCACAAATATATTGACGGAAGACAACGAAGAGGATTTGAAAGCAAGGCAGAATTGCAGGAAACAGATTTCAGGAGGTAGATTCGAATCGCCTTTAAAGCACGGGAAAAGCGGCAAAACCTCGACAATGATGCCCTTGGCCAAAAAGGGCGTATGCGTTTTTTCCTGAATATATTCAGGAAAAAACGCATACGCCCTTTTTGGCCAACCAAGCAACCTGGAAAGGCAAATCAGCGCTACAAAGAAGTCTCGCTTCCCATCGGTCAAATAGGCCACGCTGAATAAAGTGTCAAAACCAGAAATGCAGGACAGGCCATGGAGAAACGGGAGCCTTGCTACGCTGATGGGCGGGATGGAAATTGCCAACAGCCACTCTGGAGAAGTGTACGGTGTGTCCTGAAACATCGAAAAAACTCAGCTTAGAGAGCATAGGGCACTTCCACTCATGGGCGTATAAATTGGGAAAACTAAAAATCAGAAAGACACAGGCACCCCAAAGTTTAGGGCTGCTCTGTTGACAAGAACCTCCACTTCGTTACACCTTAAATATCCCAGGAAAGAGAAAAATGGATAAAGAAGTTGTGGTCCTTATGTACAATGGAATATCACTCAGCCATGAAATCAACGTCATAAGGCTAGTAGCAGCATGATGAGTGGATTTAGGTACGACGATTCTAAGTGAAATAAGTCACACAGAAAAAGACACTTATCATAAGATATCACTTATAGAGGGAATGTAAAAACCGCTACCCGTGAACTGAATTACAAAACAGAACAGAGTCACACGTTTAGAAAACACACTATGGCTGCTTAACGGGAAAGGTGAGGTGGGGTGATGCATAAAAGAAGGGTTTCAAATTAGCTCAGAGACCGTTCCATAAACCCAATATGTAATAGACACGACCTACTCCTTGCTCAGTGAACTGGACTCAACACCCCCTATTCACCGCCCAAGAATATATCTGACTAGTAAGAATCTTAAAACCTTTGTATTGATATCTCTCTGTATGTGAGTCAAGTGGGTGTAAAGCGGCATAAACACAGCAGTGAAAAGCAGCTAAACCCCTTTATAAAAATCAATCACTTTTAAAAACCCGTGAAACAAAGACAGTGAAAGATAGAGAAATTCTTACTAAATTCGTTCAGGGGCTGTGATGCCACCTGGATTGACCATATCTAGACGCACAGCTGATTGAGACATAAGGGTGGACACTCTTGGGGCTGAGAGGTTTGGTGAGGTTGGGTGAGCAAACGCAGACCCTTTAGAGTAATACTGCGTGGTACCCATCCCATGGGTCCCAAATCTCCAGGTTCAAGGGCATCTTCCTACATCGAAAACATGCATGAGAAACCCAGAAGATGGTACACCGTGTGATCGGGAAAGGTTTCTAAAACGCACCTCATTTCTCATCTCCTTGTGCTCGGGTTCGCCATTCCAGCCGCTTTACTAGCAATCTCCCTCCTTGGAGAATCAGCACCTTTAACCTCCTGTTCCGTACAGGTTGCAATTTGTCCTGAGGATGAACGGGAAGAGGGGGAACCAATGAGACACTAGCTCTAGGTGTGGGGACAGGCACAGGTCACTCTATTTTCCCATCAGGAAGAAGAATTAACCACAGGCTCAGCCTGCCGCCCGGGACCAGAATAGGGCCTGAAGCAATCCTGCGCTTTTGCGGCCAGCTCCCAAGAAAGCGAGTTGAAAAATGGAGCTCAGGGGCACTGCAATTCACAAACCTGCAGAGTTATGAATGATAACTCTCGTCCACAAATATATTGACGGAAGACAACGAAGAGGATTTGAAAGCAAGGCAGAATTGCAGGAAACAGATTTCAGGAGGTAGATTCGAATCGCCTTTAAAGCACGGGAAAAGCGGCAAAACCTCGACAATGATGCCCTTGGCCAAAAAGGGCGTATGCGTTTTTTCCTGAATATATTCAGGAAAAAACGCATACGCCCTTTTTGGCCAACCAAGCAACCTGGAAAGGCAAATCAGCGCTACAAAGAAGTCTCGCTTCCCATCGGTCAAATAGGCCACGCTGAATAAAGTGTCAAAACCAGAAATGCAGGACAGGCCATGGAGAAACGGGAGCCTTGCTACGCTGATGGGCGGGATGGAAATTGCCAACAGCCACTCTGGAGAAGTGTACGGTGTGTCCTGAAACATCGAAAAAACTCAGCTTAGAGAGCATAGGGCACTTCCACTCATGGGCGTATAAATTGGGAAAACTAAAAATCAGAAAGACACAGGCACCCCAAAGTTTAGGGCTGCTCTGTTGACAAGAACCTCCACTTCGTTACACCTTAAATATCCCAGGAAAGAGAAAAATGGATAAAGAAGTTGTGGTCCTTATGTACAATGGAATTTCACTCAGCCATGAAATCAACGTCATAAGGCTAGTAGCAGCATGATGAGTGGATTTAGGTACGACGATTCTAAGTGAAATAAGTCACACAGAAAAAGACACTTATCATAAGATATCACTTATAGAGGGAATGTAAAAACCGCTACCCGTGAACTGAATTACAAAACAGAACAGAGTCACACGTTTAGAAAACACACTATGGCTGCTTAACGGGAAAGGTGAGGTGGGGTGATGCATAAAAGAAGGGTTTCAAATTAGCTCAGAGACCGTTCCATAAACCCAATATGTAATAGACACGACCTACTCCTTGCTCAGTGAACTGGACTCAACACCCCCTATTCACCGCCCAAGAATATATCTGACTAGTAAGAATCTTAAAACCTTTGTATTGATATCTCTCTGTATGTGAGTCAAGTGGGTGTAAAGCGGCATAAACACAGCAGTGAAAAGCAGCTAAACCCCTTTATAAAAATCAATCACTTTTAAAAACCCGTGAAACAAAGACAGTGAAAGATAGAGAAATTCTTACTAAATTCGTTCAGGGGCTGTGATGCCACCTGGATTGACCATATCTAGACGCACAGCTGATTGAGACATAAGGGTGGACACTCTTGGGGCTGAGAGGTTTGGTGAGGTTGGGTGAGCAAACGCAGACCCTTTAGAGTAATACTGCGTGGTACCCATCCCATGGGTCCCAAATCTCCAGGTTCAAGGGCATCTTCCTACATCGAAAACATGCATGAGAAACCCAGAAGATGGTACACCGTGTGATCGGGAAAGGTTTCTAAAACGCACCTCATTTCTCATCTCCTTGTGCTCGGGTTCGCCATTCCAGCCGCTTTACTAGCAATCTCCCTCCTTGGAGAATCAGCACCTTTAACCTCCTGTTCCGTACAGGTTGCAATTTGTCCTGAGGATGAACGGGAAGAGGGGGAACCAATGAGACACTAGCTCTAGGTGTGGGGACAGGCACAGGTCACTCTATTTTCCCATCAGGAAGAAGAATTAACCACAGGCTCAGCCTGCCGCCCGGGACCAGAATAGGGCCTGAAGCAATCCTGCGCTTTTGCGGCCAGCTCCCAAGAAAGCGAGTTGAAAAATGGAGCTCAGGGGCACTGCAATTCACAAACCTGCAGAGTTATGAATGATAACTCTCGTCCACAAATATATTGACGGAAGACAACGAAGAGGATTTGAAAGCAAGGCAGAATTGCAGGAAACAGATTTCAGGAGGTAGATTCGAATCGCCTTTAAAGCACGGGAAAAGCGGCAAAACCTCGACAATGATGCCCTTGGCCAAAAAGGGCGTATGCGTTTTTTCCTGAATATATTCAGGAAAAAACGCATACGCCCTTTTTGGCCAACCAAGCAACCTGGAAAGGCAAATCAGCGCTACAAAGAAGTCTCGCTTCCCATCGGTCAAATAGGCCACGCTGAATAAAGTGTCAAAACCAGAAATGCAGGACAGGCCATGGAGAAACGGGAGCCTTGCTACGCTGATGGGCGGGATGGAAATTGCCAACAGCCACTCTGGAGAAGTGTACGGTGTGTCCTGAAACATCGAAAAAACTCAGCTTAGAGAGCATAGGGCACTTCCACTCATGGGCGTATAAATTGGGAAAACTAAAAATCAGAAAGACACAGGCACCCCAAAGTTTAGGGCTGCTCTGTTGACAAGAACCTCCACTTCGTTACACCTTAAATATCCCAGGAAAGAGAAAAATGGATAAAGAAGTTGTGGTCCTTATGTACAATGGAATATCACTCAGCCATGAAATCAACGTCATAAGGCTAGTAGCAGCATGATGAGTGGATTTAGGTACGACGATTCTAAGTGAAATAAGTCACACAGAAAAAGACACTTATCATAAGATATCACTTATAGAGGGAATGTAAAAACCGCTACCCGTGAACTGAATTACAAAACAGAACAGAGTCACACGTTTAGAAAACACACTATGGCTGCTTAACGGGAAAGGTGAGGTGGGGTGATGCATAAAAGAAGGGTTTCAAATTAGCTCAGAGACCGTTCCATAAACCCAATATGTAATAGACACGACCTACTCCTTGCTCAGTGAACTGGACTCAACACCCCCTATTCACCGCCCAAGAATATATCTGACTAGTAAGAATCTTAAAACCTTTGTATTGATATCTCTCTGTATGTGAGTCAAGTGGGTGTAAAGCGGCATAAACACAGCAGTGAAAAGCAGCTAAACCCCTTTATAAAAATCAATCACTTTTAAAAACCCGTGAAACAAAGACAGTGAAAGATAGAGAAATTCTTACTAAATTCGTTCAGGGGCTGTGATGCCACCTGGATTGACCATATCTAGACGCACAGCTGATTGAGACATAAGGGTGGACACTCTTGGGGCTGAGAGGTTTGGTGAGGTTGGGTGAGCAAACGCAGACCCTTTAGAGTAATACTGCGTGGTACCCATCCCATGGGTCCCAAATCTCCAGGTTCAAGGGCATCTTCCTACATCGAAAACATGCATGAGAAACCCAGAAGATGGTACACCGTGTGATCGGGAAAGGTTTCTAAAACGCACCTCATTTCTCATCTCCTTGTGCTCGGGTTCGCCATTCCAGCCGCTTTACTAGCAATCTCCCTCCTTGGAGAATCAGCACCTTTAACCTCCTGTTCCGTACAGGTTGCAATTTGTCCTGAGGATGAACGGGAAGAGGGGGAACCAATGAGACACTAGCTCTAGGTGTGGGGACAGGCACAGGTCACTCTATTTTCCCATCAGGAAGAAGAATTAACCACAGGCTCAGCCTGCCGCCCGGGACCAGAATAGGGCCTGAAGCAATCCTGCGCTTTTGCGGCCAGCTCCCAAGAAAGCGAGTTGAAAAATGGAGCTCAGGGGCACTGCAATTCACAAACCTGCAGAGTTATGAATGATAACTCTCGTCCACAAATATATTGACGGAAGACAACGAAGAGGATTTGAAAGCAAGGCAGAATTGCAGGAAACAGATTTCAGGAGGTAGATTCGAATCGCCTTTAAAGCACGGGAAAAGCGGCAAAACCTCGACAATGATGCCCTTGGCCAAAAAGGGCGTATGCGTTTTTTCCTGAATATATTCAGGAAAAAACGCATACGCCCTTTTTGGCCAACCAAGCAACCTGGAAAGGCAAATCAGCGCTACAAAGAAGTCTCGCTTCCCATCGGTCAAATAGGCCACGCTGAATAAAGTGTCAAAACCAGAAATGCAGGACAGGCCATGGAGAAACGGGAGCCTTGCTACGCTGATGGGCGGGATGGAAATTGCCAACAGCCACTCTGGAGAAGTGTACGGTGTGTCCTGAAACATCGAAAAAACTCAGCTTAGAGAGCATAGGGCACTTCCACTCATGGGCGTATAAATTGGGAAAACTAAAAATCAGAAAGACACAGGCACCCCAAAGTTTAGGGCTGCTCTGTTGACAAGAACCTCCACTTCGTTACACCTTAAATATCCCAGGAAAGAGAAAAATGGATAAAGAAGTTGTGGTCCTTATGTACAATGGAATTTCACTCAGCCATGAAATCAACGTCATAAGGCTAGTAGCAGCATGATGAGTGGATTTAGGTACGACGATTCTAAGTGAAATAAGTCACACAGAAAAAGACACTTATCATAAGATATCACTTATAGAGGGAATGTGAAAACCGCTACCCGTGAACTGAATTACAAAACAGAACAGAGTCACACGTTTAGAAAACACACTATGGCTGCTTAACGGGAAAGGTGAGGTGGGGTGATGCATAAAAGAAGGGTTTCAAATTAGCTCAGAGACCGTTCCATAAACCCAATATGTAATAGACACGACCTACTCCTTGCTCAGTGAACTGGACTCAACACCCCCTATTCACCGCCCAAGAATATATCTGACTAGTAAGAATCTTAAAACCTTTGTATTGATATCTCTCTGTATGTGAGTCAAGTGGGTGTAAAGCGGCATAAACACAGCAGTGAAAAGCAGCTAAACCCCTTTATAAAAATCAATCACTTTTAAAAACCCGTGAAACAAAGACAGTGAAAGATAGAGAAATTCTTACTAAATTCGTTCAGGGGCTGTGATGCCACCTGGATTGACCATATCTAGACGCACAGCTGATTGAGACATAAGGGTGGACACTCTTGGGGCTGAGAGGTTTGGTGAGGTTGGGTGAGCAAACGCAGACCCTTTAGAGTAATACTGCGTGGTACCCATCCCATGGGTCCCAAATCTCCAGGTTCAAGGGCATCTTCCTACATCGAAAACATGCATGAGAAACCCAGAAGATGGTACACCGTGTGATCGGGAAAGGTTTCTAAAACGCACCTCATTTCTCATCTCCTTGTGCTCGGGTTCGCCATTCCAGCCGCTTTACTAGCAATCTCCCTCCTTGGAGAATCAGCACCTTTAACCTCCTGTTCCGTACAGGTTGCAATTTGTCCTGAGGATGAACGGGAAGAGGGGGAACCAATGAGACACTAGCTCTAGGTGTGGGGACAGGCACAGGTCACTCTATTTTCCCATCAGGAAGAAGAATTAACCACAGGCTCAGCCTGCCGCCCGGGACCAGAATAGGGCCTGAAGCAATCCTGCGCTTTTGCGGCCAGCTCCCAAGAAAGCGAGTTGAAAAATGGAGCTCAGGGGCACTGCAATTCACAAACCTGCAGAGTTATGAATGATAACTCTCGTCCACAAATATATTGACGGAAGACAACGAAGAGGATTTGAAAGCAAGGCAGAATTGCAGGAAACAGATTTCAGGAGGTAGATTCGAATCGCCTTTAAAGCACGGGAAAAGCGGCAAAACCTCGACAATGATGCCCTTGGCCAAAAAGGGCGTATGCGTTTTTTCCTGAATATATTCAGGAAAAAACGCATACGCCCTTTTTGGCCAACCAAGCAACCTGGAAAGGCAAATCAGCGCTACAAAGAAGTCTCGCTTCCCATCGGTCAAATAGGCCACGCTGAATAAAGTGTCAAAACCAGAAATGCAGGACAGGCCATGGAGAAACGGGAGCCTTGCTACGCTGATGGGCGGGATGGAAATTGCCAACAGCCACTCTGGAGAAGTGTACGGTGTGTCCTGAAACATCGAAAAAACTCAGCTTAGAGAGCATAGGGCACTTCCACTCATGGGCGTATAAATTGGGAAAACTAAAAATCAGAAAGACACAGGCACCCCAAAGTTTAGGGCTGCTCTGTTGACAAGAACCTCCACTTCGTTACACCTTAAATATCCCAGGAAAGAGAAAAATGGATAAAGAAGTTGTGGTCCTTATGTACAATGGAATTTCACTCAGCCATGAAATCAACGTCATAAGGCTAGTAGCAGCATGATGAGTGGATTTAGGTACGACGATTCTAAGTGAAATAAGTCACACAGAAAAAGACACTTATCATAAGATATCACTTATAGAGGGAATGTGAAAACCGCTACCCGTGAACTGAATTACAAAACAGAACAGAGTCACACGTTTAGAAAACACACTATGGCTGCTTAACGGGAAAGGTGAGGTGGGGTGATGCATAAAAGAAGGGTTTCAAATTAGCTCAGAGACCGTTCCATAAACCCAATATGTAATAGACACGACCTACTCCTTGCTCAGTGAACTGGACTCAACACCCCCTATTCACCGCCCAAGAATATATCTGACTAGTAAGAATCTTAAAACCTTTGTATTGATATCTCTCTGTATGTGAGTCAAGTGGGTGTAAAGCGGCATAAACACAGCAGTGAAAAGCAGCTAAACCCCTTTATAAAAATCAATCACTTTTAAAAACCCGTGAAACAAAGACAGTGAAAGATAGAGAAATTCTTACTAAATTCGTTCAGGGGCTGTGATGCCACCTGGATTGACCATATCTAGACGCACAGCTGATTGAGACATAAGGGTGGACACTCTTGGGGCTGAGAGGTTTGGTGAGGTTGGGTGAGCAAACGCAGACCCTTTAGAGTAATACTGCGTGGTACCCATCCCATGGGTCCCAAATCTCCAGGTTCAAGGGCATCTTCCTACATCGAAAACATGCATGAGAAACCCAGAAGATGGTACACCGTGTGATCGGGAAAGGTTTCTAAAACGCACCTCATTTCTCATCTCCTTGTGCTCGGGTTCGCCATTCCAGCCGCTTTACTAGCAATCTCCCTCCTTGGAGAATCAGCACCTTTAACCTCCTGTTCCGTACAGGTTGCAATTTGTCCTGAGGATGAACGGGAAGAGGGGGAACCAATGAGACACTAGCTCTAGGTGTGGGGACAGGCACAGGTCACTCTATTTTCCCATCAGGAAGAAGAATTAACCACAGGCTCAGCCTGCCGCCCGGGACCAGAATAGGGCCTGAAGCAATCCTGCGCTTTTGCGGCCAGCTCCCAAGAAAGCGAGTTGAAAAATGGAGCTCAGGGGCACTGCAATTCACAAACCTGCAGAGTTATGAATGATAACTCTCGTCCACAAATATATTGACGGAAGACAACGAAGAGGATTTGAAAGCAAGGCAGAATTGCAGGAAACAGATTTCAGGAGGTAGATTCGAATCGCCTTTAAAGTACGGGAAAAGCGGCAAAACCTCGACAATGATGCCCTTGGCCAAAAAGGGCGTATGCGTTTTTTCCTGAATATATTCAGGAAAAAACGCATACGCCCTTTTTGGCCAACCAAGCAACCTGGAAAGGCAAATCAGCGCTACAAAGAAGTCTCGCTTCCCATCGGTCAAATAGGCCACGCTGAATAAAGTGTCAAAACCAGAAATGCAGGACAGGCCATGGAGAAACGGGAGCCTTGCTATGCTGATGGGCGGGATGTAAATTGCCAACAGCCACTCTGGAGAAGTGTACGGTGTGTCCTGAAACATCGAAAAAACTCAGCTTAGAGAGCATAGGGCACTTCCACTCATGGGCGTATAAATTGGGAAAACTAAAAATCAGAAAGACACAGGCACCCCAAAGTTTAGGGCTGCTCTGTTGACAAGAACCTCCACTTCGTTACACCTTAAATATCGCAGGAAAGAGAAAAATGGATAAAGAAGTTGTGGTCCTTATGTACAATGGAATTTCACTCAGCCATGAAATCAACGTCATAAGGCTAGTAGCAGCATGATGAGTGGATTTAGGTACGACGATTCTAAGTGAAATAAGTCACACAGAAAAAGACACTTATCATAAGATATCACTTATAGAGGGAATGTAAAAACCGCTACCCGTGAACTGAATTACAAAACAGAACAGAGTCACACGTTTAGAAAACACACTATGGCTGCTTAACGGGAAAGGTGAGGTGGGGTGATGCATGAAACAAGGGTTTCAAATTAGCTCAGACACCGTTCCATAAACCCAATATGTAATAGCCAAGACCTACTCCTTGCTCAGTGAACTGGACTCAACAACCCCTATTCACCGCCCAAGAATATATCTGACTAGTAAGAATCTTAAAACCTATGTATTGATATCTCTCTGTAAGTGAGTCAAGTGGGTGTAAAGCGGCATAAACACAGCAGTGAAAAGCAGCTAAACCCCTTTATAAAAATCAATCACTTTTAAAAACCCGTGAAACAAAGACAGTGAAAGATAGAGAAATTCTTACTAAATTCGTTCAGGGGCTGTGATGCCACCTGGATTGACCATATCTAGACGCACAGCTGATTGAGACATAAGGGTGGACACTCTTGGGGCTGAGAGGTTTGGTGAGGTTGGGTGAGCAAACGCAGACCCTTTAGAGTAATACTGCGTGGTACCCATCCCATGGTTCCCAAATCTCCAGGTTCAAGGGCATCTTCCTACATCGAAAACATGCATGAGAAACCCAGAAGATGGTACACCGTGTGATCGGGAAAGGTTTCTAAAACGCACCTCATTTCTCATCTCCTTGTGCTCGGGTTCGCCATTCCAGCCGCTTTACTAGCAATCTCCCTCCTTGGAGAATCAGCACCTTTAACCTCCTGTTCCGTACAGGTTGCAATTTGTCCTGAGGATGAACGGGAAGAGGGGGAACCAATGAGACACTAGCTCTAGGTGTGGGGACAGGCACAGGTCACTCTATTTTCCCATCAGGAAGAAGAATTAACCACAGGCTCAGCCTGCCGCCCGGGACCAGAATAGGGCCTGAAGCAATCCTGCGCTTTTGCGGCCAGCTCCCAAGAAAGCGAGTTGAAAAATGGAGCTCAGGGGCACTGCAATTCACAAACCTGCAGAGTTATGAATGATAACTCACGTCCACAAATATATTGACGGAAGACAACGAAGAGGATTTGAAAGCAAGGCAGAATTGCAGGAAACAGATTTCAGGAGGTAGATTCGAATCGCCTTTAAAGTACGGGAAAAGCGGCAAAACCTCGACAATGATGCCCTTGGCCAAAAAGGGCGTATGCGTTTTTTCCTGAATATATTCAGGAAAAAACGCATACGCCCTTTTTGGCCAACCAAGCAACCTGGAAAGGCAAATCAGCGCTACAAAGAAGTCTCGCTTCCCATCGGTCAAATAGGCCACGCTGAATAAAGTGTCAAAACCAGAAATGCAGGACAGGCCATGGAGAAACGGGAGCCTTGCTATGCTGATGGGCGGGATGTAAATTGCCAACAGCCACTCTGGAGAAGTGTACGGTGTGTCCTGAAACATCGAAAAAACTCAGCTTAGAGAGCATAGGGCACTTCCACTCATGGGCGTATAAATTGGGAAAACTAAAAATCAGAAAGACACAGGCACCCCAAAGTTTAGGGCTGCTCTGTTGACAAGAACCTCCACTTCGTTACACCTGAAATATCCCAGGAAAGAGAAAAATGGATAAAGAAGTTGTGGTCCTTATGTACAATGGAATATCACTCAGCCATGAAATCAACGTCATAAGGCTAGTAGCAGCATGATGAGTGGATTTAGGTACGACGATTCTAAGTGAAATAAGTCACACAGAAAAAGACACTTATCATAAGATATCACTTATAGAGGGAATGTAAAAACCGCTACCCGTGAACTGAATTACAAAACAGAACAGAGTCACACGTTTAGAAAACACACTATGGCTGCTTAACGGGAAAGGTGAGGTGGGGTGATGCATAAAAGAAGGGTTTCAAATTAGCTCAGAGACCGTTCCATAAACCCAATATGTAATAGACACGACCTACTCCTTGCTCAGTGAACTGGACTCAACACCCCCTATTCACCGCCCAAGAATATATCTGACTAGTAAGAATCTTAAAACCTTTGTATTGATATCTCTCTGTATGTGAGTCAAGTGGGTGTAAAGCGGCATAAACACAGCAGTGAAAAGCAGCTAAACCCCTTTATAAAAATCAATCACTTTTAAAAACCCGTGAAACAAAGACAGTGAAAGATAGAGAAATTCTTACTAAATTCGTTCAGGGGCTGTGATGCCACCTGGATTGACCATATCTAGACGCACAGCTGATTGAGACATAAGGGTGGACACTCTTGGGGCTGAGAGGTTTGGTGAGGTTGGGTGAGCAAACGCAGACCCTTTAGAGTAATACTGCGTGGTACCCATCCCATGGGTCCCAAATCTCCAGGTTCAAGGGCATCTTCCTACATCGAAAACATGCATGAGAAACCCAGAAGATGGTACACCGTGTGATCGGGAAAGGTTTCTAAAACGCACCTCATTTCTCATCTCCTTGTGCTCGGGTTCGCCATTCCAGCCGCTTTACTAGCAATCTCCCTCCTTGGAGAATCAGCACCTTTAACCTCCTGTTCCGTACAGGTTGCAATTTGTCCTGAGGATGAACGGGAAGAGGGGGAACCAATGAGACACTAGCTCTAGGTGTGGGGACAGGCACAGGTCACTCTATTTTCCCATCAGGAAGAAGAATTAACCACAGGCTCAGCCTGCCGCCCGGGACCAGAATAGGGCCTGAAGCAATCCTGCGCTTTTGCGGCCAGCTCCCAAGAAAGCGAGTTGAAAAATGGAGCTCAGGGGCACTGCAATTCACAAACCTGCAGAGTTATGAATGATAACTCTCGTCCACAAATATATTGACGGAAGACAACGAAGAGGATTTGAAAGCAAGGCAGAATTGCAGGAAACAGATTTCAGGAGGTAGATTCGAATCGCCTTTAAAGCACGGGAAAAGCGGCAAAACCTCGACAATGATGCCCTTGGCCAAAAAGGGCGTATGCGTTTTTTCCTGAATATATTCAGGAAAAAACGCATACGCCCTTTTTGGCCAACCAAGCAACCTGGAAAGGCAAATCAGCGCTACAAAGAAGTCTCGCTTCCCATCGGTCAAATAGGCCACGCTGAATAAAGTGTCAAAACCAGAAATGCAGGACAGGCCATGGAGAAACGGGAGCCTTGCTACGCTGATGGGCGGGATGGAAATTGCCAACAGCCACTCTGGAGAAGTGTACGGTGTGTCCTGAAACATCGAAAAAACTCAGCTTAGAGAGCATAGGGCACTTCCACTCATGGGCGTATAAATTGGGAAAACTAAAAATCCGCAAGACACAGGCACCCCAAAGTTTAGGGCTGCTCTGTTGACAAGAACCTCCACTTCGTTACACCTTAAATATCCCAGGAAAGAGAAAAATGGATAAAGAAGTTGTGGTCCTTATGTACAATGGAATTTCACTCAGCCATGAAATCAACGTCATAAGGCTAGTAGCAGCATGATGAGTGGATTTAGGTACGACGATTCTAAGTGAAATAAGTCACACAGAAAAAGACACTTATCATAAGATATCACTTATAGAGGGAATGTAAAAACCGCTACCCGTGAACTGAATTACAAAACAGAACAGAGTCACACGTTTAGAAAACACACTATGGCTGCTTAACGGGAAAGGTGAGGTGGGGTGATGCATAAAAGAAGGGTTTCAAATTAGCTCAGAGACCGTTCCATAAACCCAATATGTAATAGACACGACCTACTCCTTGCTCAGTGAACTGGACTCAACACCCCCTATTCACCGCCCAAGAATATATCTGACTAGTAAGAATCTTAAAACCTTTGTATTGATATCTCTCTGTATGTGAGTCAAGTGGGTGTAAAGCGGCATAAACACAGCAGTGAAAAGCAGCTAAACCCCTTTATAAAAATCAATCACTTTTAAAAACCCGTGAAACAAAGACAGTGAAAGATAGAGAAATTCTTACTAAATTCGTTCAGGGGCTGTGATGCCACCTGGATTGACCATATCTAGACGCACAGCTGATTGAGACATAAGGGTGGACACTCTTGGGGCTGAGAGGTTTGGTGAGGTTGGGTGAGCAAACGCAGACCCTTTAGAGTAATACTGCGTGGTACCCATCCCATGGGTCCCAAATCTCCAGGTTCAAGGGCATCTTCCTACATCGAAAACATGCATGAGAAACCCAGAAGATGGTACACCGTGTGATCGGGAAAGGTTTCTAAAACGCACCTCATTTCTCATCTCCTTGTGCTCGGGTTCGCCATTCCAGCCGCTTTACTAGCAATCTCCCTCCTTGGAGAATCAGCACCTTTAACCTCCTGTTCCGTACAGGTTGCAATTTGTCCTGAGGATGAACGGGAAGAGGGGGAACCAATGAGACACTAGCTCTAGGTGTGGGGACAGGCACAGGTCACTCTATTTTCCCATCAGGAAGAAGAATTAACCACAGGCTCAGCCTGCCGCCCGGGACCAGAATAGGGCCTGAAGCAATCCTGCGCTTTTGCGGCCAGCTCCCAAGAAAGCGAGTTGAAAAATGGAGCTCAGGGGCACTGCAATTCACAAACCTGCAGAGTTATGAATGATAACTCTCGTCCACAAATATATTGACGGAAGACAACGAAGAGGATTTGAAAGCAAGGCAGAATTGCAGGAAACAGATTTCAGGAGGTAGATTCGAATCGCCTTTAAAGCACGGGAAAAGCGGCAAAACCTCGACAATGATGCCCTTGGCCAAAAAGGGCGTATGCGTTTTTTCCTGAATATATTCAGGAAAAAACGCATACGCCCTTTTTGGCCAACCAAGCAACCTGGAAAGGCAAATCAGCGCTACAAAGAAGTCTCGCTTCCCATCGGTCAAATAGGCCACGCTGAATAAAGTGTCAAAACCAGAAATGCAGGACAGGCCATGGAGAAACGGGAGCCTTGCTACGCTGATGGGCGGGATGGAAATTGCCAACAGCCACTCTGGAGAAGTGTACGGTGTGTCCTGAAACATCGAAAAAACTCAGCTTAGAGAGCATAGGGCACTTCCACTCATGGGCGTATAAATTGGGAAAACTAAAAATCCGCAAGACACAGGCACCCCAAAGTTTAGGGCTGCTCTGTTGACAAGAACCTCCACTTCGTTACACCTTAAATATCCCAGGAAAGAGAAAAATGGATAAAGAAGTTGTGGTCCTTATGTACAATGGAATTTCACTCAGCCATGAAATCAACGTCATAAGGCTAGTAGCAGCATGATGAGTGGATTTAGGTACGACGATTCTAAGTGAAATAAGTCACACAGAAAAAGACACTTATCATAAGATATCACTTATAGAGGGAATGTAAAAACCGCTACCCGTGAACTGAATTACAAAACAGAACAGAGTCACACGTTTAGAAAACACACTATGGCTGCTTAACGGGAAAGGTGAGGTGGGGTGATGCATAAAAGAAGGGTTTCAAATTAGCTCAGAGACCGTTCCATAAACCCAATATGTAATAGACACGACCTACTCCTTGCTCAGTGAACTGGACTCAACACCCCCTATTCACCGCCCAAGAATATATCTGACTAGTAAGAATCTTAAAACCTTTGTATTGATATCTCTCTGTATGTGAGTCAAGTGGGTGTAAAGCGGCATAAACACAGCAGTGAAAAGCAGCTAAACCCCTTTATAAAAATCAATCACTTTTAAAAACCCGTGAAACAAAGACAGTGAAAGATAGAGAAATTCTTACTAAATTCGTTCAGGGGCTGTGATGCCACCTGGATTGACCATATCTAGACGCACAGCTGATTGAGACATAAGGGTGGACACTCTTGGGGCTGAGAGGTTTGGTGAGGTTGGGTGAGCAAACGCAGACCCTTTAGAGTAATACTGCGTGGTACCCATCCCATGGGTCCCAAATCTCCAGGTTCAAGGGCATCTTCCTACATCGAAAACATGCATGAGAAACCCAGAAGATGGTACACCGTGTGATCGGGAAAGGTTTCTACAACGCACCTCATTTCTCATCTCCTTGTGCTCGGGTTCGCCATTCCAGCCGCTTTACTAGCAATCTCCCTCCTTGGAGAATCAGCACCTTTAACCTCCTGTTCCGTACAGGTTGCAATTTGTCCTGAGGATGAACGGGAAGAGGGGGAACCAATGAGACACTAGCTCTAGGTGTGGGGACAGGCACAGGTCACTCTATTTTCCCATCAGGAAGAAGAATTAACCACAGGCTCAGCCTGCCGCCCGGGACCAGAATAGGGCCTGAAGCAATCCTGCGCTTTTGCGGCCAGCTCCCAAGAAAGCGAGTTGAAAAATGGAGCTCAGGGGCACTGCAATTCACAAACCTGCAGAGTTATGAATGATAACTCTCGTCCACAAATATATTGACGGAAGACAACGAAGAGGATTTGAAAGCAAGGCAGAATTGCAGGAAACAGATTTCAGGAGGTAGATTCGAATCGCCTTTAAAGTACGGGAAAAGCGGCAAAACCTCGACAATGATGCCCTTGGCCAAAAAGGGCGTATGCGTTTTTTCCTGAATATATTCAGGAAAAAACGCATACGCCCTTTTTGGCCAACCAAGCAACCTGGAAAGGCAAATCAGCGCTACAAAGAAGTCTCGCTTCCCATCGGTCAAATAGGCCACGCTGAATAAAGTGTCAAAACCAGAAATGCAGGACAGGCCATGGAGAAACGGGAGCCTTGCTATGCTGATGGGCGGGATGGAAATTGCCAACAGCCACTCTGGAGAAGTGTACGGTGTGTCCTGAAACATCGAAAAAACTCAGCTTAGAGAGCATAGGGCACTTCCACTCATGGGCGTATAAATTGGGAAAACTAAAAATCAGAAAGACACAGGCACCCCAAAGTTTAGGGCTGCTCTGTTGACAAGAACCTCCACTTCGTTACACCTGAAATATCCCAGGAAAGAGAAAAATGGATAAAGAAGTTGTGGTCCTTATGTACAATGGAATATCACTCAGCCATGAAATCAACGTCATAAGGCTAGTAGCAGCATGATGAGTGGATTTAGGTACGACGATTCTAAGTGAAATAAGTCACACAGAAAAAGACACTTATCATAAGATATCACTTATAGAGGGAATGTAAAAACCGCTACTCGTGAACTGAATTACAAAACAGAACAGAGTCACACGTTTAGAAAACACACTATGGCTGCTTAACGGGAAAGGTGAGGTGGGGTGATGCATAAAAGAAGGGTTTCAAATTAGCTCAGAGACCGTTCCATAAACCCAATATGTAATAGACACGACCTACTCCTTGCTCAGTGAACTGGACTCAACACCCCCTATTCACCGCCCAAGAATATATCTGACTAGTAAGAATCTTAAAACCTTTGTATTGATATCTCTCTGTATGTGAGTCAAGTGGGTGTAAAGCGGCATAAACACAGCAGTGAAAAGCAGCTAAACCCCTTTATAAAAATCAATCACTTTTAAAAACCCGTGAAACAAAGACAGTGAAAGATAGAGAAATTCTTACTAAATTCGTTCAGGGGCTGTGATGCCACCTGGATTGACCATATCTAGACGCACAGCTGATTGAGACATAAGGGTGGACACTCTTGGGGCTGAGAGGTTTGGTGAGGTTGGGTGAGCAAACGCAGACCCTTTAGAGTAATACTGCGTGGTACCCATCCCATGGGTCCCAAATCTCCAGGTTCAAGGGCATCTTCCTACATCGAAAACATGCATGAGAAACCCAGAAGATGGTACACCGTGTGATCGGGAAAGGTTTCTAAAACGCACCTCATTTCTCATCTCCTTGTGCTCGGGTTCGCCATTCCAGCCGCTTTACTAGCAATCTCCCTCCTTGGAGAATCAGCACCTTTAACCTCCTGTTCCGTACAGGTTGCAATTTGTCCTGAGGATGAACGGGAAGAGGGGGAACCAATGAGACACTAGCTCTAGGTGTGGGGACAGGCACAGGTCACTCTATTTTCCCATCAGGAAGAAGAATTAACCACAGGCTCAGCCTGCCGCCCGGGACCAGAATAGGGCCTGAAGCAATCCTGCGCTTTTGCGGCCAGCTCCCAAGAAAGCGAGTTGAAAAATGGAGCTCAGGGGCACTGCAATTCACAAACCTGCAGAGTTATGAATGATAACTCTCGTCCACAAATATATTGACGGAAGACAACGAAGAGGATTTGAAAGCAAGGCAGAATTGCAGGAAACAGATTTCAGGAGGTAGATTCGAATCGCCTTTAAAGCACGGGAAAAGCGGCAAAACCTCGACAATGATGCCCTTGGCCAAAAAGGGCGTATGCGTTTTTTCCTGAATATATTCAGGAAAAAACGCATACGCCCTTTTTGGCCAACCAAGCAACCTGGAAAGGCAAATCAGCGCTACAAAGAAGTCTCGCTTCCCATCGGTCAAATAGGCCACGCTGAATAAAGTGTCAAAACCAGAAATGCAGGACAGGCCATGGAGAAACGGGAGCCTTGCTACGCTGATGGGCGGGATGGAAATTGCCAACAGCCACTCTGGAGAAGTGTACGGTGTGTCCTGAAACTTCGAAAAAACTCAGCTTAGAGAGCATAGGGCACTTCCACTCATGGGCGTATAAATTGGGAAAACTAAAAATCCGCAAGACACAGGCACCCCAAAGTTTAGGGCTGCTCTGTTGACAAGAACCTCCACTTCATTACACCTTAAATATCCCAGGAAAGAGAAAAATGGATAAAGAAGTTGTGGTCCTTATGTACAATGGAATATCACTCAGCCATGAAATCAACGTCATAAGGCTAGTAGCAGCATGATGAGTGGATTTAGGTACGACGATTCTAAGTGAAATAAGTCACACAGAAAAAGACACTTATCATAAGATATCACTTATAGAGGGAATGTAAAAACCGCTACCCTTGAACTGAATTACAAAACAGAACAGAGTCACACGTTTAGAAAACACACTATGGCTGCTTAACGGGAAAGGTGAAGTGGGGTGATGCATAAAAGAAGGGTTTCAAATTAGCTCAGAGACCGTTCCATAAACCCAATATGTAATAGACACGACCTACTCCTTGCTCAGTGAACTGGACTCAACACCCCCTATTCACCGCCCAAGAATATATCTGACTAGTAAGAATCTTAAAACCTTTGTATTGATATCTCTCTGTATGTGAGTCAAGTGGGTGTAAAGCGGCATAAACACAGCAGTGAAAAGCAGCTAAACCCCTTTATAAAAATCAATCACTTTTAAAAACCCGTGAAACAAAGACAGTGAAAGATAGAGAAATTCTTACTAAATTCGTTCAGGGGCTGTGATGCCACCTGGATTGACCATATCTAGACGCACAGCTGATTGAGACATAAGGGTGGACACTCTTGGGGCTGAGAGGTTTGGTGAGGTTGGGTGAGCAAACGCAGACCCTTTAGAGTAATACTGCGTGGTACCCATCCCATGGGTCCCAAATCTCCAGGTTCAAGGGCATCTTCCTACATCGAAAACATGCATGAGAAACCCAGAAGATGGTACACCGTGTGATCGGGAAAGGTTTCTAAAACGCACCTCATTTCTCATCTCCTTGTGCTCGGGTTCGCCATTCCAGCCGCTTTACTAGCAATCTCCCTCCTTGGAGAATCAGCACCTTTAACCTCCTGTTCCGTACAGGTTGCAATTTGTCCTGAGGATGAACGGGAAGAGGGGGAACCAATGAGACACTAGCTCTAGGTGTGGGGACAGGCACAGGTCACTCTATTTTCCCATCAGGAAGAAGAATTAACCACAGGCTCAGCCTGCCGCCCGGGACCAGAATAGGGCCTGAAGCAATCCTGCGCTTTTGCGGCCAGCTCCCAAGAAAGCGAGTTGAAAAATGGAGCTCAGGGGCACTGCAATTCACAAACCTGCAGAGTTATGAATGATAACTCTCGTCCACAAATATATTGACGGAAGACAACGAAGAGGATTTGAAAGCAAGGCAGAATTGCAGGAAACAGATTTCAGGAGGTAGATTCGAATCGCCTTTAAAGCACGGGAAAAGCGGCAAAACCTCGACAATGATGCCCTTGGCCAAAAAGGGCGTATGCGTTTTTTCCTGAATATATTCAGGAAAAAACGCATACGCCCTTTTTGGCCAACCAAGCAACCTGGAAAGGCAAATCAGCGCTACAAAGAAGTCTCACTTCCCATCGGTCAAATAGGCCACGCTGAATAAAGTGTCAAAACCAGAAATGCAGGACAGGCCATGGAGAAACGGGAGCCTTGCTACGCCGATGGGCGGGATGGAAATTGCCAACAGCCACTCTGGAGAAGTGTACGGTGTGTCCTGAAACATCGAAAAAACTCAGCTTAGAGAGCATAGGGCACTTCCACTCATGGGCGTATAAATTGGGAAAACTAAAAATCAGAAAGACACAGGCACCCCAAAGTTTAGGGCTGCTCTGTTGACAAGAACCTCCACTTCATTACACCTTAAATATCCCAGGAAAGAGAAAAATGGATAAAGAAGTTGTGGTCCTTATGTACAATGGAATATCACTCAGCCATGAAATCAACGTCATAAGGCTAGTAGCAGCATGATGAGTGGATTTAGGTACGACGATTCTAAGTGAAATAAGTCACACAGAAAAAGACACTTATCATAAGATATCACTTATAGAGGGAATGTAAAAACCGCTACCCGTGAACTGAATTACAAAACAGAACAGAGTCACACGTTTAGAAAACACACTATGGCTGCTTAACGGGAAAGGTGAGGTGGGGTGATGCATAAAACAAGGGTTTCAAATTAGCTCAGAGACCGTTCCATAAACCCAATATGTAATAGCCAAGACCTACTCCTTGCTCAGTGAACTGGACTCAACAACCCCTATTCACCGCCCAAGAATATATCTGACTAGTAAGAATCTTAAAACCTATGTATTGATATCTCTCTGTAAGTGAGTCAAGTGGGTGTAAAGCAGCATAAACACAGCAGTGAAAAGCAGCTAAACCCCTTTATAAAAATCAATCACTTTTAAAAACCCGTGAAACAAAGACAGTGAAAGATAGAGAAATTATTACTAAATTCGTTCACGGGCTGTGATGCCACCTGGATTGACCATATCTAGACCCACAGCTGATTGAGACATAAGGGTGGACACTCTTGGGGCTGAGAGGTTTGGTGAGGTTGGGTGAGCAAACGCAGACCCTTTAAAGTAATGCTGCGTGGTTCCCATCCCATGGGTCCCAAATCTCCAGGTTCAAGGGCATCTTCCTACTTCGAAAACGTGCATGAGAAACCCAGAAGATGGTACACCGTGTGATCGGGAAAGGTTTCTACAACGCACCTCATTTCTCATCTCCTTGTGCTCGGGTTCGCCATTCCAGCCGCTTTACTAGCAATCTCCCTCCTTGGAGAATCAGCACCTTTAACCTCCTGTTCCGTACAGGTTGCAATTTGTCCTGAGGATGAACGGGAAGAGGGGGAACCAATGAGACACTAGCTCTAGGTGTGGGGACAGGCACAGGTCACTCTATTTTCCCATCAGGAAGAAGAATTAACCACAGGCTCAGCCTGCCGCCCGGGACCAGAATAGGGCCTGAAGCAATCCTGCGCTTTTGCGGCCAGCTCCCAAGAAAGCGAGTTGAAAAATGGAGCTCAGGGGCACTGCAATTCACAAACCTGCAGAGTTATGAATGATAACTCTCGTCCACAAATATATTGACGGAAGACAACGAAGAGGATTTGAAAGCAAGGCAGAATTGCAGGAAACAGATTTCAGGAGGTAGATTCGAATCGCCTTTAAAGTACGGGAAAAGCGGCAAAACCTCGACAATGATGCCCTTGGCCAAAAAGGGCGTATGCGTTTTTTCCTGAATATATTCAGGAAAAAACGCATACGCCCTTTTTGGCCAACCAAGCAACCTGGAAAGGCAAATCAGCGCTACAAAGAAGTCTCGCTTCCCATCGGTCAAATAGGCCACGCTGAATAAAGTGTCAAAACCAGAAATGCAGGACAGGCCATGGAGAAACGGGAGCCTTGCTACGCTGATGGGCGGGATGGAAATTGCCAACAGCCACTCTGGAGAAGTGTACGGTGTGTCCTGAAACATCGAAAAAACTCAGCTTAGAGAGCATAGGGCACTTCCACTCATGGGCGTATAAATTGGAAAAACTAAAAATCAGAAAGACACAGGCACCCCAAAGTTTAGGGCTGCTCTGTTGACAAGAACCTCCACTTCGTTACACCTTAAATATCCCAGGAAAGAGAAAAATGGATAAAGAAGTTGTGGTCCTTATGTACAATGGAATATCACTCAGCCATGAAATCAACGTCATAAGGCTAGTAGCAGCATGATGAGTGGATTTAGGTACGACGATTCTAAGTGAAATAAGTCACACAGAAAAAGACACTTATCATAAGATATCACTTATAGAGGGAATGTAAAAACCGCTACCCGTGAACTGAATTACAAAACAGAACAGAGTCACACGTTTAGAAAACACACTATGGCTGCTTAACGGGAAAGGTGAGGTGGGGTGATGCATAAAAGAAGGGTTTCAAATTAGCTCAGACACCGTTCCATAAACCCAATATGTAATAGACACGACCTACTCCTTGCTCAGTGAACTGGACTCAACACCCCCTATTCACCGCCCAAGAATATATCTGACTAGTAAGAATCTTAAAAACTTTGTATTGATATCTCTCTGTATGTGAGTCAAGTGGGTGTAAAGTGGCATAAACACAGCAGTGAAAAGCAGCTAAACCCCTTTATAAAAATCAATCACTTTTAAAAACCCGTGAAACAAAGACAGTGAAAGATAGAGAAATTCTTACTAAATTCGTTCAGGGGCTGTGATGCCACCTGGATTGACCATATCTAGACGCACAGCTGATTGAGACATAAGGGTGGACACTCTTGGGGCTGAGAGGTTTGGTGAGGTTGGGTGAGCAAACGCAGACCCTTTAGAGTAATACTGCGTGGTACCCATCCCATGGGTCCCAAATCTCCAGGTTCAAGGGCATCTTCCTACATCGAAAACATGCGTGAGAAACCCAGAAGATGGTACACCGTGTGATCGGGAAAGGTTTCTAAAACGCACCTCATTTCTCATCTCCTTGTGCTCGGGTTCGCCATTCCAGCCGCTTTACTAGCAATCTCCCTCCTTGGAGAATCAGCACCTTTAACCTCCTGTTCCGTACAGGTTGCAATTTGTCCTGAGGATGAACGGGAAGAGGGGGAACCAATGAGACACTAGCTCTAGGTGTGGGGACAGGCACAGGTCACTCTATTTTCCCATCAGGAAGAAGAATTAACCACAGGCTCAGCCTGCCGCCCGGGACCAGAATAGGGCCTGAAGCAATCCTGCGCTTTTGCGGCCAGCTCCCAAGAAAGCGAGTTGAAAAATGGAGCTCAGGGGCACTGCAATTCACAAACCTGCAGAGTTATGAATGATAACTCTCGTCCACAAATATATTGACGGAAGACAACGAAGAGGATTTGAAAGCAAGGCAGAATTGCAGGAAACAGATTTCAGGAGGTAGATTCGAATCGCCTTTAAAGCACGGGAAAAGCGGCAAAACCTCGACAATGATGCCCTTGGCCAAAAAGGGCGTATGCGTTTTTTCCTGAATATATTCAGGAAAAAACGCATACGCCCTTTTTGGCCAACCAAGCAACCTGGAAAGGCAAATCAGCGCTACAAAGAAGTCTCGCTTCCCATCGGTCAAATAGGCCACGCTGAATAAAGTGTCAAAACCAGAAATGCAGGACAGGCCATGGAGAAACGGGAGCCTTGCTACGCTGATGGGCGGGATGGAAATTGCCAACAGCCACTCTGGAGAAGTGTACGGTGTGTCCTGAAACATCGAAAAAACTCAGCTTAGAGAGCATAGGGCACTTCCACTCATGGGCGTATAAATTGGAAAAACTAAAAATCAGAAAGACACAGGCACCCCAAAGTTTAGGGCTGCTCTGTTGACAAGAACCTCCACTTCATTACACCTTAAATATCCCAGGAAAGAGAAAAATGGATAAAGAAGTTGTGGTCCTTATGTACAATGGAATATCACTCAGCCATGAAATCAACGTCATAAGGCTAGTAGCAGCATGATGAGTGGATTTAGGTACGACGATTCTAAGTGAAATAAGTCACACAGAAAAAGACACTTATCATAAGATATCACTTATAGAGGGAATGTAAAAACCGCTACCCGTGAACTGAATTACAAAACAGAACAGAGTCACACGTTTAGAAAACACACTATGGCTGCTTAACGGGAAAGGTGAGGTGGGGTGATGCATAAAACAAGGGTTTCAAATTAGCTCAGAGACCGTTCCATAAACCCAATATGTAATAGCCAAGACCTACTCCTTGCTCAGTGAACTGGACTCAACAACCCCTATTCACCGCCCAAGAATATATCTGACTAGTAAGAATCTTAAAACCTATGTATTGATATCTCTCTGTAAGTGAGTCAAGTGGGTGTAAAGCAGCATAAACACAGCAGTGAAAAGCAGCTAAACCCCTTTATAAAAATCAATCACTTTTAAAAACCCGTGAAACAAAGACAGTGAAAGATAGAGAAATTATTACTAAATTCGTTCACGGGCTGTGATGCCACCTGGATTGACCATATCTAGACCCACAGCTGATTGAGACATAAGGGTGGACACTCTTGGGGCTGAGAGGTTTGGTGAGGTTGGGTGAGCAAACGCAGACCCTTTAAAGTAATGCTGCGTGGTTCCCATCCCATGGGTCCCAAATCTCCAGGTTCAAGGGCATCTTCCTACTTCGAAAACGTGCATGAGAAACCCAGAAGATGGTACACCGTGTGATCGGGAAAGGTTTCTACAACGCACCTCATTTCTCATCTCCTTGTGCTCGGGTTCGCCATTCCAGCCGCTTTACTAGCAATCTCCCTCCTTGGAGAATCAGCACCTTTAACCTCCTGTTCCGTACAGGTTGCAATTTGTCCTGAGGATGAACGGGAAGAGGGGGAACCAATGAGACACTAGCTCTAGGTGTGGGGACAGGCACAGGTCACTCTATTTTCCCATCAGGAAGAAGAATTAACCACAGGCTCAGCCTGCCGCCCGGGACCAGAATAGGGCCTGAAGCAATCCTGCGCTTTTGCGGCCAGCTCCCAAGAAAGCGAGTTGAAAAATGGAGCTCAGGGGCACTGCAATTCACAAACCTGCAGAGTTATGAATGATAACTCTCGTCCACAAATATATTGACGGAAGACAACGAAGAGGATTTGAAAGCAAGGCAGAATTGCAGGAAACAGATTTCAGGAGGTAGATTCGAATCGCCTTTAAAGTACGGGAAAAGCGGCAAAACCTCGACAATGATGCCCTTGGCCAAAAAGGGCGTATGCGTTTTTTCCTGAATATATTCAGGAAAAAACGCATACGCCCTTTTTGGCCAACCAAGCAACCTGGAAAGGCAAATCAGCGCTACAAAGAAGTCTCGCTTCCCATCGGTCAAATAGGCCACGCTGAATAAAGTGTCAAAACCAGAAATGCAGGACAGGCCATGGAGAAACGGGAGCCTTGCTACGCTGATGGGCGGGATGGAAATTGCCAACAGCCACTCTGGAGAAGTGTACGGTGTGTCCTGAAACATCGAAAAAACTCAGCTTAGAGAGCATAGGGCACTTCCACTCATGGGCGTATAAATTGGAAAAACTAAAAATCAGAAAGACACAGGCACCCCAAAGTTTAGGGCTGCTCTGTTGACAAGAACCTCCACTTCGTTACACCTTAAATATCCCAGGAAAGAGAAAAATGGATAAAGAAGTTGTGGTCCTTATGTACAATGGAATATCACTCAGCCATGAAATCAACGTCATAAGGCTAGTAGCAGCATGATGAGTGGATTTAGGTACGACGATTCTAAGTGAAATAAGTCACACAGAAAAAGACACTTATCATAAGATATCACTTATAGAGGGAATGTAAAAACCGCTACCCGTGAACTGAATTACAAAACAGAACAGAGTCACACGTTTAGAAAACACACTATGGCTGCTTAACGGGAAAGGTGAGGTGGGGTGATGCATAAAAGAAGGGTTTCAAATTAGCTCAGAGACCGTTCCATAAACCCAATATGTAATAGACACGACCTACTCCTTGCTCAGTGAACTGGACTCAACACCCCCTATTCACCGCCCAAGAATATATCTGACTAGTAAGAATCTTAAAAACTTTGTATTGATATCTCTCTGTATGTGAGTCAAGTGGGTGTAAAGCGGCATAAACACAGCAGTGAAAAGCAGCTAAACCCCTTTATAAAAATCAATCACTTTTAAAAACCCGTGAAACAAAGACAGTGAAAGATAGAGAAATTCTTACTAAATTCGTTCAGGGGCTGTGATGCCACCTGGATTGACCATATCTAGACGCACAGCTGATTGAGACATAAGGGTGGACACTCTTGGGGCTGAGAGGTTTGGTGAGGTTGGGTGAGCAAACGCAGACCCTTTAGAGTAATACTGCGTGGTACCCATCCCATGGGTCCCAAATCTCCAGGTTCAAGGGCATCTTCCTACATCGAAAACATGCGTGAGAAACCCAGAAGATGGTACACCGTGTGATCGGGAAAGGTTTCTACAACGCACCTCATTTCTCATCTCCTTGTGCTCGGGTTCGCCATTCCAGCCGCTTTACTAGCAATCTCCCTCCTTGGAGAATCAGCACCTTTAACCTCCTGTTCCGTACAGGTTGCAATTTGTCCTGAGGATGAACGGGAAGAGGGGGAACCAATGAGACACTAGCTCTAGGTGTGGGGACAGGCACAGGTCACTCTATTTTCCCATCAGGAAGAAGAATTAACCACAGGCTCAGCCTGCCGCCCGGGACCAGAATAGGGCCTGAAGCAATCCTGCGCTTTTGCGGCCAGCTCCCAAGAAAGCGAGTTGAAAAATGGAGCTCAGGGGCACTGCAATTCACAAACCTGCAGAGTTATGAATGATAACTCTCGTCCACAAATATATTGACGGAAGACAACGAAGAGGATTTGAAAGCAAGGCAGAATTGCAGGAAACAGATTTCAGGAGGTAGATTCGAATCGCCTTTAAAGTACGGGAAAAGCGGCAAAACCTCGACAATGATGCCCTTGGCCAAAAAGGGCGTATGCGTTTTTTCCTGAATATATTCAGGAAAAAACGCATACGCCCTTTTTGGCCAACCAAGCAACCTGGAAAGGCAAATCAGCGCTACAAAGAAGTCTCGCTTCCCATCGGTCAAATAGGCCACGCTGAATAAAGTGTCAAAACCAGAAATGCAGGACAGGCCATGGAGAAACGGGAGCCTTGCTACGCTGATGGGCGGGATGGAAATTGCCAACAGCCACTCTGGAGAAGTGTACGGTGTGTCCTGAAACATCGAAAAAACTCAGCTTAGAGAGCATAGGGCACTTCCACTCATGGGCGTATAAATTGGAAAAACTAAAAATCAGAAAGACACAGGCACCCCAAAGTTTAGGGCTGCTCTGTTGACAAGAACCTCCACTTCGTTACACCTGAAATATCCCAGGAAAGAGAAAAATGGATAAAGAAGTTGTGGTCCTTATGTACAATGGAATATCACTCAGCCATGAAATCAACGTCATAAGGCTAGTAGCAGCATGATGAGTGGATTTAGGTACGACGATTCTAAGTGAAATAAGTCACACAGAAAAAGACACTTATCATAAGATATCACTTATAGAGGGAATGTAAAAACCGCTACCCGTGAACTGAATTACAAAACAGAACAGAGTCACACGTTTAGAAAACACACTATGGCTGCTTAACGGGAAAGGTGAGGTGGGGTGATGCATAAAAGAAGGGTTTCAAATTAGCTCAGAGACCGTTCCATAAACCCAATATGTAATAGACACGACCTACTCCTTGCTCAGTGAACTGGACTCAACACCCCCTATTCACCGCCCAAGAATATATCTGACTAGTAAGAATCTTAAAAACTTTGTATTGATATCTCTCTGTATGTGAGTCAAGTGGGTGTAAAGCGGCATAAACACAGCAGTGAAAAGCAGCTAAACCCCTTTATAAAAATCAATCACTTTTAAAAACCCGTGAAACAAAGACAGTGAAAGATAGAGAAATTCTTACTAAATTCGTTCAGGGGCTGTGATGCCACCTGGATTGACCATATCTAGACGCACAGCTGATTGAGACATAAGGGTGGACACTCTTGGGGCTGAGAGGTTTGGTGAGGTTGGGTGAGCAAACGCAGACCCTTTAGAGTAATACTGCGTGGTACCCATCCCATGGGTCCCAAATCTCCAGGTTCAAGGGCATCTTCCTACATCGAAAACATGCGTGAGAAACCCAGAAGATGGTACACCGTGTGATCGGGAAAGGTTTCTAAAACGCACCTCATTTCTCATCTCCTTGTGCTCGGGTTCGCCATTCCAGCCGCTTTACTAGCAATCTCCCTCCTTGGAGAATCAGCACCTTTAACCTCCTGTTCCGTACAGGTTGCAATTTGTCCTGAGGATGAACGGGAAGAGGGGGAACCAATGAGACACTAGCTCTAGGTGTGGGGACAGGCACAGGTCACTCTATTTTCCCATCAGGAAGAAGAATTAACCACAGGCTCAGCCTGCCGCCCGGGACCAGAATAGGGCCTGAAGCAATCCTGCGCTTTTGCGGCCAGCTCCCAAGAAAGCGAGTTGAAAAATGGAGCTCAGGGGCACTGCAATTCACAAACCTGCAGAGTTATGAATGATAACTCTCGTCCACAAATATATTGACGGAAGACAACGAAGAGGATTTGAAAGCAAGGCAGAATTGCAGGAAACAGATTTCAGGAGGTAGATTCGAATCGCCTTTAAAGTACGGGAAAAGCGGCAAAACCTCGACAATGATGCCCTTGGCCAAAAAGGGCGTATGCGTTTTTTCCTGAATATATTCAGGAAAAAACGCATACGCCCTTTTTGGCCAACCAAGCAACCTGGAAAGGCAAATCAGCGCTACAAAGAAGTCTCGCTTCCCATCGGTCAAATAGGCCACGCTGAATAAAGTGTCAAAACCAGAAATGCAGGACAGGCCATGGAGAAACGGGAGCCTTGCTACGCTGATGGGCGGGATGGAAATTGCCAACAGCCACTCTGGAGAAGTGTACGGTGTGTCCTGAAACATCGAAAAAACTCAGCTTAGAGAGCATAGGGCACTTCCACTCATGGGCGTATAAATTGGGAAAACTAAAAATCAGAAAGACACAGGCACCCCAAAGTTTAGGGCTGCTCTGTTGACAAGAACCTCCACTTCGTTACACCTGAAATATCCCAGGAAAGAGAAAAATGGATAAAGAAGTTGTAGTCCTTATGTACAATGGAATATCACTCAGCCATGAAATCAACGTCATAAGGCTAGTAGCAGCATGATGAGTGGATTTAGGTACGACGATTCTAAGTGAAATAAGTCACACAGAAAAAGACACTTATCATAAGATATCACTTATAGAGGGAATGTAAAAACCGCTACCCGTGAACTGAATTACAAAACAGAACAGAGTCACACGTTTAGAAAACACACTATGGCTGCTTAACGGGAAAGGTGAGGTGGGGTGATGCATAAAAGAAGGGTTTCAAATTAGCTCAGAGACCGTTCCATAAACCCAATATGTAATAGACACGACCTACTCCTTGCTCAGTGAACTGGACTCAACACCCCCTATTCACCGCCCAAGAATATATCTGACTAGTAAGAATCTTAAAACCTTTGTATTGATATCTCTCTGTATGTGAGTCAAGTGGGTGTAAAGCGGCATAAACACAGCAGTGAAAAGCAGCTAAACCCCTTTATAAAAATCAATCACTTTTAAAAACCCGTGAAACAAAGACAGTGAAAGATAGAGAAATTCTTACTAAATTCGTTCAGGGGCTGTGATGCCACCTGGATTGACCATATCTAGACGCACAGCTGATTGAGACATAAGGGTGGACACTCTTGGGGCTGAGAGGTTTGGTGAGGTTGGGTGAGCAAACGCAGACCCTTTAGAGTAATACTGCGTGGTACCCATCCCATGGGTCCCAAATCTCCAGGTTCAAGGGCATCTTCCTACATCGAAAACATGCGTGAGAAACCCAGAAGATGGTACACCGTGTGATCGGGAAAGGTTTCTAAAACGCACCTCATTTCTCATCTCCTTGTGCTCGGGTTCGCCATTCCAGCCGCTTTACTAGCAATCTCCCTCCTTGGAGAATCAGCACCTTTAACCTCCTGTTCCGTACAGGTTGCAATTTGTCCTGAGGATGAACGGGAAGAGGGGGAACCAATGAGACACTAGCTCTAGGTGTGGGGACAGGCACAGGTCACTCTATTTTCCCATCAGGAAGAAGAATTAACCACAGGCTCAGCCTGCCGCCCGGGACCAGAATAGGGCCTGAAGCAATCCTGCGCTTTTGCGGCCAGCTCCCAAGAAAGCGAGTTGAAAAATGGAGCTCAGGGGCACTGCAATTCACAAACCTGCAGAGTTATGAATGATAACTCTCGTCCACAAATATATTGACGGAAGACAACGAAGAGGATTTGAAAGCAAGGCAGAATTGCAGGAAACAGATTTCAGGAGGTAGATTCGAATCGCCTTTAAAGCACGGGAAAAGCGGCAAAACCTCGACAATGATGCCCTTGGCCAAAAAGGGCGTATGCGTTTTTTCCTGAATATATTCAGGAAAAAACGCATACGCCCTTTTTGGCCAACCAAGCAACCTGGAAAGGCAAATCAGCGCTACAAAGAAGTCTCGCTTCCCATCCGTCAAATAGGCCACGCTGAATAAAGTGTCAAAACCAGAAATGCAGGACAGGCCATGGAGAAATGGGAGCCTTGCTACGCTGATGGGCGGGATGGAAATTGCCAACAGCCACTCTGGAGAAGTGTACGGTGTGTCCTGAAACATCGAAAAAACTCAGCTTAGAGAGCATAGGGCACTTCCACTCATGGGCGTATAAATTGGGAAAACTAAAAATCAGAAAGACACAGGCACCCCAAAGTTTAGGGCTGCTCTGTTGACAAGAACCTCCACTTCGTTACACCTGAAATATCCCAGGAAAGAGAAAAATGGATAAAGAAGTTGTGGTCCTTATGTACAATGGAATATCACTCAGCCATGAAATCAACGTCATAAGGCTAGTAGCAGCATGATGAGTGGATTTAGGTACGACGATTCTAAGTGAAATAAGTCACACAGAAAAAGACACTTATCATAAGATATCACTTATAGAGGGAATGTAAAAACCGCTACCCGTGAACTGAATTACAAAACAGAACAGAGTCACACGTTTAGAAAACACACTATGGCTGCTTAACGGGAAAGGTGAGGTGGGGTGATGCATAAAAGAAGGGTTTCAAATTAGCTCAGAGACCGTTCCATAAACCCAATATGTAATAGACACGACCTACTCCTTGCTCAGTCAACTGGACTCAACACCCCCTATTCACCGCCCAAGAATATATCTGACTAGTAAGAATCTTAAAACCTTTGTATTGATATCTCTCTGTATGTGAGTCAAGTGGGTGTAAAGCGGCATAAACACAGCAGTGAAAAGCAGCTAAACCCCTTTATAAAAATCAATCACTTTTAAAAACCCGTGAAACAAAGACAGTGAAAGATAGAGAAATTCTTACTAAATTCGTTCAGGGGCTGTGATGCCACCTGGATTGACCATATCTAGACGCACAGCTGATTGAGACATAAGGGTGGACACTCTTGGGGCTGAGAGGTTTGGTGAGGTTGGGTGAGCAAACGCAGACCCTTTAGAGTAATACTGCGTGGTACCCATCCCATGGGTCCCAAATCTCCAGGTTCAAGGGCATCTTCCTACATCGAAAACATGCGTGAGAAACCCAGAAGATGGTACACCGTGTGATCGGGAAAGGTTTCTAAAACGCACCTCATTTCTCATCTCCTTGTGCTCGGGTTCGCCATTCCAGCCGCTTTACTAGCAATCTCCCTCCTTGGAGAATCAGCACCTTTAACCTCCTGTTCCGTACAGGTTGCAATTTGTCCTGAGGATGAACGGGAAGAGGGGGAACCAATGAGACACTAGCTCTAGGTGTGGGGACAGGCACAGGTCACTCTATTTTCCCATCAGGAAGAAGAATTAACCACAGGCTCAGCCTGCCGCCCGGGACCAGAATAGGGCCTGAAGCAATCCTGCGCTTTTGCGGCCAGCTCCCAAGAAAGCGAGTTGAAAAATGGAGCTCAGGGGCACTGCAATTCACAAACCTGCAGAGTTATGAATGATAACTCTCGTCCACAAATATATTGACGGAAGACAACGAAGAGGATTTGAAAGCAAGGCAGAATTGCAGGAAACAGATTTCAGGAGGTAGATTCGAATCGCCTTTAAAGTACGGGAAAAGCGGCAAAACCTCGACAATGATGCCCTTGGCCAAAAAGGGCGTATGCGTTTTTTCCTGAATATATTCAGGAAAAAACGCATACGCCCTTTTTGGCCAACCAAGCAACCTGGAAAGGCAAATCAGCGCTACAAAGAAGTCTCGCTTCCCATCGGTCAAATAGGCCACGCTGAATAAAGTGTCAAAACCAGAAATGCAGGACAGGCCATGGAGAAACGGGAGCCTTGCTACGCTGATGGGCGGGATGGAAATTGCCAACAGCCACTCTGGAGAAGTGTACGGTGTGTCCTGAAACATCGAAAAAACTCAGCTTAGAGAGCATAGGGCACTTCCACTCATGGGCGTATAAATTGGGAAAACTAAAAATCAGAAAGACACAGGCACCCCAAAGTTTAGGGCTGCTCTGTTGACAAGAACCTCCACTTCGTTACACCTTAAATATCCCAGGAAAGAGAAAAATGGATAAAGAAGTTGTAGTCCTTATGTACAATGGAATATCACTCAGCCATGAAATCAACGTCATAAGGCTAGTAGCAGCATGATGAGTGGATTTAGGTACGACGATTCTAAGTGAAATAAGTCACACAGAAAAAGACACTTATCATAAGATATCACTTATAGAGGGAATGTAAAAACCGCTACCCGTGAACTGAATTACAAAACAGAACAGAGTCACACGTTTAGAAAACACACTATGGCTGCTTAACGGGAAAGGTGAGGTGGGGTGATGCATAAAAGAAGGGTTTCAAATTAGCTCAGAGACCGTTCCATAAACCCAATATGTAATAGACACGACCTACTCCTTGCTCAGTGAACTGGACTCAACACCCCCTATTCACCGCCCAAGAATATATCTGACTAGTAAGAATCTTAAAACCTTTGTATTGATATCTCTCTGTATGTGAGTCAAGTGGGTGTAAAGCGGCATAAACACAGCAGTGAAAAGCAGCTAAACCCCTTTATAAAAATCAATCACTTTTAAAAACCCGTGAAACAAAGACAGTGAAAGATAGAGAAATTCTTACTAAATTCGTTCAGGGGCTGTGATGCCACCTGGATTGACCATATCTAGACGCACAGCTGATTGAGACATAAGGGTGGACACTCTTGGGGCTGAGAGGTTTGGTGAGGTTGGGTGAGCAAACGCAGACCCTTTAGAGTAATACTGCGTGGTACCCATCCCATGGGTCCCAAATCTCCAGGTTCAAGGGCATCTTCCTACATCGAAAACATGCGTGAGAAACCCAGAAGATGGTACACCGTGTGATCGGGAAAGGTTTCTAAAACGCACCTCATTTCTCATCTCCTTGTGCTCGGGTTCGCCATTCCAGCCGCTTTACTAGCAATCTCCCTCCTTGGAGAATCAGCACCTTTAACCTCCTGTTCCGTACAGGTTGCAATTTGTCCTGAGGATGAACGGGAAGAGGGGGAACCAATGAGACACTAGCTCTAGGTGTGGGGACAGGCACAGGTCACTCTATTTTCCCATCAGGAAGAAGAATTAACCACAGGCTCAGCCTGCCGCCCGGGACCAGAATAGGGCCTGAAGCAATCCTGCGCTTTTGCGGCCAGCTCCCAAGAAAGCGAGTTGAAAAATGGAGCTCAGGGGCACTGCAATTCACAAACCTGCAGAGTTATGAATGATAACTCTCGTCCACAAATATATTGACGGAAGACAACGAAGAGGATTTGAAAGCAAGGCAGAATTGCAGGAAACAGATTTCAGGAGGTAGATTCGAATCGCCTTTAAAGCACGGGAAAAGCGGCAAAACCTCGACAATGATGCCCTTGGCCAAAAAGGGCGTATGCGTTTTTTCCTGAATATATTCAGGAAAAAACGCATACGCCCTTTTTGGCCAACCAAGCAACCTGGAAAGGCAAATCAGCGCTACAAAGAAGTCTCGCTTCCCATCGGTCAAATAGGCCACGCTGAATAAAGTGTCAAAACCAGAAATGCAGGACAGGCCATGGAGAAATGGGAGCCTTGCTACGCTGATGGGCGGGATGGAAATTGCCAACAGCCACTCTGGAGAAGTGTACGGTGTGTCCTGAAACATCGAAAAAACTCAGCTTAGAGAGCATAGGGCACTTCCACTCATGGGCGTATAAATTGGGAAAACTAAAAATCAGAAAGACACAGGCACCCCAAAGTTTAGGGCTGCTCTGTTGACAAGAACCTCCACTTCGTTACACCTGAAATATCCCAGGAAAGAGAAAAATGGATAAAGAAGTTGTGGTCCTTATGTACAATGGAATATCACTCAGCCATGAAATCAACGTCATAAGGCTAGTAGCAGCATGATGAGTGGATTTAGGTACGACGATTCTAAGTGAAATAAGTCACACAGAAAAAGACACTTATCATAAGATATCACTTATAGAGGGAATGTAAAAACCGCTACCCGTGAACTGAATTACAAAACAGAACAGAGTCACACGTTTAGAAAACACACTATGGCTGCTTAACGGGAAAGGTGAGGTGGGGTGATGCATAAAAGAAGGGTTTCAAATTAGCTCAGAGACCGTTCCATAAACCCAATATGTAATAGACACGACCTACTCCTTGCTCAGTCAACTGGACTCAACACCCCCTATTCACCGCCCAAGAATATATCTGACTAGTAAGAATCTTAAAACCTTTGTATTGATATCTCTCTGTATGTGAGTCAAGTGGGTGTAAAGCGGCATAAACACAGCAGTGAAAAGCAGCTAAACCCCTTTATAAAAATCAATCACTTTTAAAAACCCGTGAAACAAAGACAGTGAAAGATAGAGAAATTCTTACTAAATTCGTTCAGGGGCTGTGATGCCACCTGGATTGACCATATCTAGACGCACAGCTGATTGAGACATAAGGGTGGACACTCTTGGGGCTGAGAGGTTTGGTGAGGTTGGGTGAGCAAACGCAGACCCTTTAGAGTAATACTGCGTGGTACCCATCCCATGGGTCCCAAATCTCCAGGTTCAAGGGCATCTTCCTACATCGAAAACATGCGTGAGAAACCCAGAAGATGGTACACCGTGTGATCGGGAAAGGTTTCTAAAACGCACCTCATTTCTCATCTCCTTGTGCTCGGGTTCGCCATTCCAGCCGCTTTACTAGCAATCTCCCTCCTTGGAGAATCAGCACCTTTAACCTCCTGTTCCGTACAGGTTGCAATTTGTCCTGAGGATGAACGGGAAGAGGGGGAACCAATGAGACACTAGCTCTAGGTGTGGGGACAGGCACAGGTCACTCTATTTTCCCATCAGGAAGAAGAATTAACCACAGGCTCAGCCTGCCGCCCGGGACCAGAATAGGGCCTGAAGCAATCCTGCGCTTTTGCGGCCAGCTCCCAAGAAAGCGAGTTGAAAAATGGAGCTCAGGGGCACTGCAATTCACAAACCTGCAGAGTTATGAATGATAACTCTCGTCCACAAATATATTGACGGAAGACAACGAAGAGGATTTGAAAGCAAGGCAGAATTGCAGGAAACAGATTTCAGGAGGTAGATTCGAATCGCCTTTAAAGTACGGGAAAAGCGGCAAAACCTCGACAATGATGCCCTTGGCCAAAAAGGGCGTATGCGTTTTTTCCTGAATATATTCAGGAAAAAACGCATACGCCCTTTTTGGCCAACCAAGCAACCTGGAAAGGCAAATCAGCGCTACAAAGAAGTCTCGCTTCCCATCGGTCAAATAGGCCACGCTGAATAAAGTGTCAAAACCAGAAATGCAGGACAGGCCATGGAGAAACGGGAGCCTTGCTACGCTGATGGGCGGGATGGAAATTGCCAACAGCCACTCTGGAGAAGTGTACGGTGTGTCCTGAAACATCGAAAAAACTCAGCTTAGAGAGCATAGGGCACTTCCACTCATGGGCGTATAAATTGGGAAAACTAAAAATCAGAAAGACACAGGCACCCCAAAGTTTAGGGCTGCTCTGTTGACAAGAACCTCCACTTCGTTACACCTTAAATATCCCAGGAAAGAGAAAAATGGATAAAGAAGTTGTAGTCCTTATGTACAATGGAATATCACTCAGCCATGAAATCAACGTCATAAGGCTAGTAGCAGCATGATGAGTGGATTTAGGTACGACGATTCTAAGTGAAATAAGTCACACAGAAAAAGACACTTATCATAAGATATCACTTATAGAGGGAATGTAAAAACCGCTACCCGTGAACTGAATTACAAAACAGAACAGAGTCACACGTTTAGAAAACACACTATGGCTGCTTAACGGGAAAGGTGAGGTGGGGTGATGCATAAAAGAAGGGTTTCAAATTAGCTCAGAGACCGTTCCATAAACCCAATATGTAATAGACACGACCTACTCCTTGCTCAGTGAACTGGACTCAACACCCCCTATTCACCGCCCAAGAATATATCTGACTAGTAAGAATCTTAAAACCTTTGTATTGATATCTCTCTGTATGTGAGTCAAGTGGGTGTAAAGCGGCATAAACACAGCAGTGAAAAGCAGCTAAACCCCTTTATAAAAATCAATCACTTTTAAAAACCCGTGAAACAAAGACAGTGAAAGATAGAGAAATTCTTACTAAATTCGTTCAGGGGCTGTGATGCCACCTGGATTGACCATATCTAGACGCACAGCTGATTGAGACATAAGGGTGGACACTCTTGGGGCTGAGAGGTTTGGTGAGGTTGGGTGAGCAAACGCAGACCCTTTAGAGTAATACTGCGTGGTACCCATCCCATGGGTCCCAAATCTCCAGGTTCAAGGGCATCTTCCTACATCGAAAACATGCGTGAGAAACCCAGAAGATGGTACACCGTGTGATCGGGAAAGGTTTCTAAAACGCACCTCATTTCTCATCTCCTTGTGCTCGGGTTCGCCATTCCAGCCGCTTTACTAGCAATCTCCCTCCTTGGAGAATCAGCACCTTTAATCTCCTGTTCCATACAGGTTGCAATTTGTCCTGAGGATGAACGGGAAGAGGGGGAACCAATGAGACACTAGCTCTAGGTGTGGGGACAGGCACAGGTCACTCTATTTTCCCATCAGGAAGAAGAATTAACCACAGGCTCAGCCTGCCGCCCGGGACCAGAATAGGGCCTGAAGCAATCCTGCGCTTTTGCGGCCAGCTCCCAAGAAAGCGAGTTGAAAAATGGAGCTCAGGGGCACTGGAATTCACAAACCTGCAGAGTTATGAATGATAACTCTCGTCCACAAATATATTGACGGAAGACAACGAAGAGGATTTGAAAGCAAGGCAGAAATGCAGGAAACAGATTTCAGGAGGTAGATTCGAATCGCCTTTAAAGCACGGGAAAAGCGGCAAAACCTCGACAATGATGCCCTTGGCCAAAAAGGGCGTATGCGTTTTTTCCTGAATATATTCAGGAAAAAACGCATACGCCCTTTTTGGCCAACCAAGCAACCTGGAAAGGCAAATCAGCGCTACAAAGAAGTCTCGCTTCCCATCGGTCAAATAGGCCACGCTGAATAAAGTGTCAAAACCAGAAATGCAGGACAGGCCATGGAGAAATGGGAGCCTTGCTACGCTGATGGGCGGGATGTAAATTGCCAACAGCCACTCTGGAGAAGTGTACGGTGTGTCCTGAAACATCGAAAAAACTCAGCTTAGAGAGCATAGGGCACTTCCACTCATGGGCGTATAAATTGGGAAAACTAAAAATCAGAAAGACACAGGCACCCCAAAGTTTAGGGCTGCTCTGTTGACAAGAACCTCCACTTCGTTACACCTTAAATATCCCAGGAAAGAGAAAAATGGATAAAGAAGTTGTGGTCCTTATGTACAATGGAATTTCACTCAGCCATGAAATCAACGTCATAAGGCTAGTAGCAGCATGATGAGTGGATTTAGGTACGACGATTCTAAGTGAAATAAGTCACACAGAAAAAGACACTTATCATAAGATATCACTTATAGAGGGAATGTAAAAACCGCTACCCGTGAACTGAATTACAAAACAGAACAGAGTCACACGTTTAGAAAACACACTATGGCTGCTTAACGGGAAAGGTGAGGTGGGGTGATGCATAAAAGAAGGGTTTCAAATTAGCTCAGAGACCGTTCCATAAACCCAATATGTAATAGACACGACCTACTCCTTGCTCAGTGAACTGGACTCAACACCCCCTATTCACCGCCCAAGAATATATCTGACTAGTAAGAATCTTAAAACCTTTGTATTGATATCTCTCTGTATGTGAGTCAAGTGGGTGTAAAGCGGCATAAACACAGCAGTGAAAAGCAGCTAAACCCCTTTATAAAAATCAATCACTTTTAAAAACCCGTGAAACAAAGACAGTGAAAGATAGAGAAATTCTTACTAAATTCGTTCAGGGGCTGTGATGCCACCTGGATTGACCATATCTAGACGCACAGCTGATTGAGACATAAGGGTGGACACTCTTGGGGCTGAGAGGTTTGGTGAGGTTGGGTGAGCAAACGCAGACCCTTTAGAGTAATACTGCGTGGTACCCATCCCATGGGTCCCAAATCTCCAGGTTCAAGGGCATCTTCCTACATCGAAAACATGCATGAGAAACCCAGAAGATGGTACACCGTGTGATCGGGAAAGGTTTCTAAAACGCACCTCATTTCTCATCTCCTTGTGCTCGGGTTCGCCATTCCAGCCGCTTTACTAGCAATCTCCCTCCTTGGAGAATCAGCCCCTTTAACCTCCTGTTCCGTACAGGTTGCAATTTGTCCTGAGGATGAACGGGAAGAGGGGGAACCAATGAGACACTAGCTCTAGGTGTGGGGACAGGCACAGGTCACTCTATTTTCCCATCAGGAAGAAGAATTAACCACAGGCTCAGCCTGCCGCCCGGGACCAGAATAGGGCCTGAAGCAATCCTGCGCTTTTGCGGCCAGCTCCCAAGAAAGCGAGTTGAAAAATGGAGCTCAGGGGCACTGCAATTCACAAACCTGCAGAGTTATGAATGATAACTCTCGTCCACAAATATATTGACGGAAGACAACGAAGAGGATTTGAAAGCAAGGCAGAATTGCAGGAAACAGATTTCAGGAGGTAGATTCGAATCGCCTTTAAAGTACGGGAAAAGCGGCAAAACCTCGACAATGATGCCCTTGGCCAAAAAGGGCGTATGCGTTTTTTCCTGAATATATTCAGGAAAAAACGCATACGCCCTTTTTGGCCAACCAAGCAACCTGGAAAGGCAAATCAGCGCTACAAAGAAGTCTCGCTTCCCATCGGTCAAATAGGCCACGCTGAATAAAGTGTCAAAACCAGAAATGCAGGACAGGCCATGGAGAAACGGGAGCCTTGCTACGCTGATGGGCGGGATGGAAATTGCCAACAGCCACTCTGGAGAAGTGTACGGTGTGTCCTGAAACATCGAAAAAACTCAGCTTAGAGAGCATAGGGCACTTCCACTCATGGGCGTATAAATTGGGAAAACTAAAAATCAGAAAGACACAGGCACCCCAAAGTTTAGGGCTGCTCTGTTGACAAGAACCTCCACTTCGTTACACCTGAAATATCCCAGGAAAGAGAAAAATGGATAAAGAAGTTGTGGTCCTTATGTACAATGGAATATCACTCAGCCATGAAATCAACGTCATAAGGCTAGTAGCAGCATGATGAGTGGATTTAGGTACGACGATTCTAAGTGAAATAAGTCACACAGAAAAAGACACTTATCATAAGATATCACTTATAGAGGGAATGTAAAAACCGCTACCCGTGAACTGAATTA
>NW_026778102.1:0-40850 GCF_028023285.1 Balaenoptera ricei | reverse complement strand
TCGGTTCAGGGTACGGGTTAGGATTAGGGTACGTGTTAGGGTAGGGGTTAGGGTTAGGGTACGTGTTAGGGTTAGGGTAGTTATTAAACCTATCCCACTCTCTAGATACCCCTTAGCACGTAAAGGAATATTATTTGGGGGTCCAGCCATGGAGAAGAGTTTAGACACTAGGATAAGATAAGGAACACACCCATTATAAAGAAATCACATTAGGATTCTCTTTTTAAGCTGTTCCTTCAAACACTAGTGCTTAGGAAATCTATTGGAGGCAGAAGCAGTCAAGGGTAGCCTAGGGTTAGGGTTAGGCTTAGGGTTAGGCTTAGGGTACGGCTTAGGGTACGGGTTCGGGGAGGGGTTCGGGTACGGCGTAGGGTATGGGTTAGGGTTAGGGTTAGGGTTAGTGTTAGGGTTAGGGCTCGGTTCAGGGTACGGGTTAGGATTAGGGTACGTGTTAGGGTTAGGGTAGGGGTTAGGGTTAGGGTACGTGTTAGGGTTAGGGTAGTTATTAAACGTATCCCACTCTCTAGATACCCCTTAGCACGTAAAGGAATATTATTTGCGGGTCCAGCCATGGAGAAGAGTTTAGACACTAGGATAACATAAGGAACACATACATTATAAAGAAATCACATTAGGATTCTCTTTTTAAGCTGTTCCTTAAAACACTAGTGCTTAGGAAATCTATTGGAGGCAGAAGCAGTCAAGGGTAGCCTAGGGTTAGGGTTAGGCTTAGGGTTAGGGTTAGGGTACGGCTTAGGGTAGGGGTTCGGGGAGGGGTTCGGGTACGGCGTAGGGTATGGGTTAGGGTTAGGGTTAGGGTTCGTGTTAGGGTTAGGGCTCGGTTTAGGGTACGGGTTAGGATTAGGGTATGTGTTAGGGTTAGGGTAGGGGTTAGGGTTAGGGTACGCATTAGGGTTAGGGTAGTTAGTAAACCTATCCCACTCTCTAGATACCCCTTAGCACGTAAAGGAATATTATTTGCGGGTCCAGCCATGGAGAAGAGTTTAGACACTAGGATAAGATAAGGAACACACCCATTATAAAGAAATCACATTAGGATTCTCTTTTTAAGCTGTTCCTTCAAACACTAGTGCTTAGGAAATCTATTGGAGGCAGAAGCAGTCAAGGGTAGCCTAGGGTTAGGGTTAGGCTTAGGGTTAGGCTTAGGGTACGGCTTAGGGTAAGGGTTCGGGGAGGGGTTCGGGTACGGCGTAGGGTATGGGTTAGGGTTAGGGTTAGGGTTTGAGTTAGGGTTAGGGCTCGGTTTAGTGTACGGGTTAGGATTAGGGTACGTGTTAGGGTTAGGATAGGGGTTAGGGTTAGGGTACGCGTTAGGGTTAGGGTAGTTATTAAACCTATCCCACTCTCTAGATACCCCTTAGCATGTAAAGGAATATTATTTGGGGGTCCAGCCATGGAGAAGAGTTTAGACACTAGGATAAGATAAGGAACACACCCATTATAAAGAAATCACATTAGGATTCTCTTTTTAAGCTGTTCCTTCAAACACTAGTGCTTAGGAAATCTATTGGAGGCAGAAGCAGTCAAGGGTAGCCTAGGGTTAGGGTTAGGCTTAGGGTTAGGCTTAGGGTACGGCTTAGGGTACGGGTTCGGGGAGGGGTTCGGGTACGGCGTAGGGTATGGGTTAGGGTTAGGGTTAGGGTTAGTGTTAGGGTTAGGGCTCGGTTCAGGGTACGGGTTAGGATTAGGGTACGTGTTAGGGTTAGGGTAGGGGTTAGGGTTAGGGTACGCATTAGGGTTAGGGTAGTTATTAAACCTATCCCACTCTCTAGATACCCCTTAGCACCTAAAGGAATATTATTTGGGGGTCCAGCCATGGAGAAGAGTTTAGACACTAGGATAAGATAAGGAACACACCCATTATAAAGAAATCACATTAGGATTCTCTTTTTAAGCTGTTCCTTCAAACACTAGTGCTTAGGAAATCTGTTGGAGGCAGAAGCAGTCAAGGGTAGCCTAGGGTTAGGGTTAGGCTTAGGGTTAGGCTTAGGGTACGGCTTAGGGTACGGGTTCGGGGAGGGGTTCGGGTACGGCGTAGGGTATGGGTTAGGGTTAGGGTTAGGGTTAGTGTTAGGGTTAGGGCTCGGTTCAGGGTACGGGTTAGGATTAGGGTACGTGTTAGGGTTAGGGTAGGGGTTAGGGTTAGGGTACGTGTTAGGGTTAGGGTAGTTATTAAACCTATCCCACTCTCTAGATACCCCTTAGCACGTAAAGGAATATTATTTGGGGGTCCAGCCATGGAGAAGAGTTTAGACACTAGGATAAGATAAGGAACACACCCATTATAAAGAAATCACATTAGGATTCTCTTTTTAAGCTGTTTCTTAAAACACTAGTGCTTAGGAAATTTATTGGAGGCAGAAGCAGTCAAGGGTAGCCTAGGGTTAGGGTTAGGCTTAGGGTTAGGCTTAGGGTACGGCTTAGGGTACGGGTTCGGGGAGGGGTTCGGGTACGGCGTAGGGTATGGGTTAGGGTTAGGGTTAGGGTTAGTGTTAGGGTTAGGGCTCGGTTCAGGGTACGGGTTAGGATTAGGGTACGTGTTAGGGTTAGGGTAGGGTTTAGGGTTAGGGTACGCATTAGGGTTAGGGTAGTTATTAAACCTATCCCACTCTCTAGATACCCCTTAGCACGTAAAGGAATATTATTTGGGGGTCCAGCCATGGAGAAGAGTTTAGACACTAGGATAAGATAAGGAACACACCCATTATAAAGAAATCACATTAGGATTCTCTTTTTAAGCTGTTCCTTCAAACACTAGTGCTTAGGAAATCTGTTGGAGGCAGAAGCAGTCAAGGGTAGCCTAGGGTTAGGGTTAGGCTTAGGGTTAGGCTTAGGGTACGGCTTAGGGTACGGGTTCGGGGAGGGGTTCGGGTACGGCATAGGGTATGGGTTAGGGTTAGGGTTAGGGTTAGTGTTAGGGTTAGGGCTCGGTTCAGGGTACGGGTTAGGATTAGGGTACGTGTTAGGGTTAGGGTAGGGGTTAGGGTTAGGGTACGTGTTAGGGTTAGGGTAGTTATTAAACCTATCCCACTCTCTAGATACCCCTTAGCACGTAAAGGAATATTATTTGCGGGTCCAGCCATGGAGAAGAGTTTAGACACTAGGATAACATAAGGAACACATACATTATAAAGAAATCACATTAGGATTCTCTTTTTAAGCTGTTCCTTAAAACACTAGTGCTTAGGAAATCTATTGGAGGCAGAAGCAGTCAAGGGTAGCCTAGGGTTAGGGTTAGGCTTAGGGTTAGGGTTAGGGTACGGCTTAGGGTAGGGGTTCGGGGAGGGGTTCGGGTACGGCGTAGGGTATGGGTTAGGGTTAGGGTTAGGGTTCGTGTTAGGGTTAGGGCTCGGTTTAGGGTACGGGTTAGGATTAGGGTATGTGTTAGGGTTAGGGTAGGGGTTAGGGTTAGGGTACGCATTAGGGTTAGGGTAGTTAGTAAACCTATCCCACTCTCTAGATACCCCTTAGCACGTAAAGGAATATTATTTGCGGGTCCAGCCATGGAGAAGAGTTTAGACACTAGGATAAGATAAGGAACACACCCATTATAAAGAAATCACATTAGGATTCTCTTTTTAAGCTGTTCCTTCAAACACTAGTGCTTAGGAAATCTATTGGAGGCAGAAGCAGTCAAGGGTAGCCTAGGGTTAGGGTTAGGCTTAGGGTTAGGCTTAGGGTACGGCTTAGGGTACGGGTTCGGGGAGGGGTTCGGGTACGGCGTAGGGTATGGGTTAGGGTTAGGGTTAGGGTTTGAGTTAGGGTTAGGGCTCGGTTTAGTGTACGGGTTAGGATTAGGGTACGTGTTAGGGTTAGGATAGGGGTTAGGGTTAGGGTACGCGTTAGGGTTAGGGTAGTTATTAAACCTATCCCACTCTCTAGATACCCCTTAGCATGTAAAGGAATATTATTTGGGGGTCCAGCCATGGAGAAGAGTTTAGACACTAGGATAAGATAAGGAACACACCCATTATAAAGAAATCACATTAGGATTCTCTTTTTAAGCTGTTCCTTCAAACACTAGTGCTTAGGAAATCTATTGGAGGCAGAAGCAGTCAAGGGTAGCCTAGGGTTAGGGTTAGGCTTAGGGTTAGGCTTAGGGTACGGCTTAGGGTACGGGTTCGGGGAGGGGTTCGGGTACGGCGTAGGGTATGGGTTAGGGTTAGGGTTAGGGTTAGTGTTAGGGTTAGGGCTCGGTTCAGGGTACGGGTTAGGATTAGGGTACGTGTTAGGGTTAGGGTAGGGGTTAGGGTTAGGGTACGCATTAGGGTTAGGGTAGTTATTAAACCTATCCCACTCTCTAGATACCCCTTAGCACGTAAAGGAATATTATTTGGGGGTCCAGCCATGGAGAAGAGTTTAGACACTAGGATAAGATAAGGAACACACCCATTATAAAGAAATCACATTAGGATTCTCTTTTTAAGCTGTTCCTTCAAACACTAGTGCTTAGGAAATCTGTTGGAGGCAGAAGCAGTCAAGGGTAGCCTAGGGTTAGGGTTAGGCTTAGGGTTAGGCTTAGGGTACGGCTTAGGGTACGGGTTCGGGGAGGGGTTCGGGTACGGCGTAGGGTATGGGTTAGGGTTAGGGTTAGGGTTAGTGTTAGGGTTAGGGCTCGGTTCATGGTACGGGTTAGGATTAGGGTACGTGTTAGGGTTAGGGTAGGGGTTAGGGTTAGGGTACGTGTTAGGGTTAGGGTAGTTATTAAACCTATCCCACTCTCTAGATACCCCTTAGCACGTAAAGGAATATTATTTGGGGGTCCAGCCATGGAGAAGAGTTTAGACACTAGGATAAGATAAGGAACACACCCATTATAAAGAAATCACATTAGGATTCTCTTTTTAAGCTGTTCCTTCAAACACTAGTGCTTAGGAAATCTGTTGGAGGCAGAAGCAGTCAAGGGTAGCCTAGGGTTAGGGTTAGGCTTAGGGTTAGGCTTAGGGTACGGCTTAGGGTACGGGTTCGGGGAGGGGTTCGGGTACGGCGTAGGGTATGGGTTAGGGTTAGGGTTAGGGTTAGTGTTAGGGTTAGGGCTCGGTTCAGGGTACGGGTTAGGATTAGGGTACGTGTTAGGGTAGGGGTTAGGGTTAGGGTACGTGTTAGGGTTAGGGTAGTTATTAAACCTATCCCACTCTCTAGATACCCCTTAGCACGTAAAGGAATATTATTTGGGGGTCCAGCCATGGAGAAGAGTTTAGACACTAGGATAAGATAAGGAACACACCCATTATAAAGAAATCACATTAGGATTCTCTTTTTAAGCTGTTCCTTCAAACACTAGTGCTTAGGAAATCTATTGGAGGCAGAAGCAGTCAAGGGTAGCCTAGGGTTAGGGTTAGGCTTAGGGTTAGGCTTAGGGTACGGCTTAGGGTACGGGTTCGGGGAGGGGTTCGGGTACGGCGTAGGGTATGGGTTAGGGTTAGGGTTAGGGTTAGTGTTAGGGTTAGGGCTCGGTTCAGGGTACGGGTTAGGATTAGGGTACGTGTTAGGGTAGGGGTTAGGGTTAGGGTACGTGTTAGGGTTAGGGTAGTTATTAAACCTATCCCACTCTCTAGATACCCCTTAGCACGTAAAGGAATATTATTTGGGGGTCCAGCCATGGAGAAGAGTTTAGACACTAGGATAAGATAAGGAACACACCCATTATAAAGAAATCACATTAGGATTCTCTTTTTAAGCTGTTCCTTCAAACACTAGTGCTTAGGAAATCTATTGGAGGCAGAAGCAGTCAAGGGTAGCCTAGGGTTAGGGTTAGGCTTAGGGTTAGGCTTAGGGTACGGCTTAGGGTACGGGTTCGGGGAGGGGTTCGGGTACGGCGTAGGGTATGGGTTAGGGTTAGGGTTAGGGTTAGGGTTAGGGCTCGGTTCAGGGTACGGGTTAGGATTAGGGTACGTGTTAGGGTTAGGGTAGGGGTTAGGGTTAGGGTACGCATTAGGGTTAGGGTAGTTATTAAACCTATCCCACTCTCTAGATACCCCTTAGCACGTAAAGGAATATTATTTGGGGGTCCAGCCATGGAGAAGAGTTTAGACACTAGGATAAGATAAGGAACACACCCATTATAAAGAAATCACATTAGGATTCTCTTTTTAAGCTGTTCCTTCAAACACTAGTGCTTAGGAAATCTGTTGGAGGCAGAAGCAGTCAAGGGTAGCCTAGGGTTAGGGTTAGGCTTAGGGTTAGGCTTAGGGTACGGCTTAGGGTACGGGTTCGGGGAGGGGTTCGGGTACGGCGTAGGGTATGGGTTAGGGTTAGGGTTAGGGTTAGTGTTAGGGTTAGGGCTCGGTTCAGGGTACGGGTTAGGATAAGGGTACGTGTTAGGGTTAGGGTAGGGGTTAGGGTTAGGGTACGTGTTAGGGTTAGGGTAGTTATTAAACCTATCCCACTCTCTAGATACCCCTTAGCACGTAAAGGAATATTATTTGGGGGTCCAGCCATGGAGAAGAGTTTAGACACTAGGATAAGATAAGGAACACACCCATTATAAAGAAATCACATTAGGATTCTCTTTTTAAGCTGTTTCTTAAAACACTAGTGCTTAGGAAATCTATTGGAGGCAGAAGCAGTCAAGGGTAGCCTAGGGTTAGGGTTAGGCTTAGGGTTAGGCTTAGGGTACGGCTTAGGGTACGGGTTCGGGGAGGGGTTCGGGTACGGCGTAGGGTATGGGTTAGGGTTAGGGTTAGGGTTTGAGTTAGGGTTAGGGCTCGGTTTAGTGTACGGGTTAGGATTAGGGTACGTGTTAGGGTTAGGATAGGGGTTAGGGTTAGGGTACGCGTTAGGGTTAGGGTAGTTATTAAACCTATCCCACTCTCTAGATACCCCTTAGCATGTAAAGGAATATTATTTGGGGGTCCAGCCATGGAGAAGAGTTTAGACACTAGGATAAGATAAGGAACACACCCATTATAAAGAAATCACATTAGGATTCTCTTTTTAAGCTGTTCCTTCAAACACTAGTGCTTAGGAAATCTATTGGAGGCAGAAGCAGTCAAGGGTAGCCTAGGGTTAGGGTTAGGCTTAGGGTTAGGCTTAGGGTACGGCTTAGGGTACGGGTTCGGGGAGGGGTTCGGGTACGGCGTAGGGTATGGGTTAGGGTTAGGGTTAGGGTTAGTGTTAGGGTTAGGGCTCGGTTCAGGGTACGGGTTAGGATTAGGGTACGTGTTAGGGTTAGGGTAGGGGTTAGGGTTAGGGTACGCATTAGGGTTAGGGTAGTTATTAAACCTATCCCACTCTCTAGATACCCCTTAGCACGTAAAGGAATATTATTTGGGGGTCCAGCCATGGAGAAGAGTTTAGACACTAGGATAAGATAAGGAACACACCCATTATAAAGAAATCACATTAGGATTCTCTTTTTAAGCTGTTCCTTCAAACACTAGTGCTTAGGAAATCTGTTGGAGGCAGAAGCAGTCAAGGGTAGCCTAGGGTTAGGGTTAGGCTTAGGGTTAGGCTTAGGGTACGGCTTAGGGTACGGGTTCGGGGAGGGGTTCGGGTACGGCGTAGGGTATGGGTTAGGGTTAGGGTTAGGGTTAGTGTTAGGGTTAGGGCTCGGTTCAGGGTACGGGTTAGGATTAGGGTACGTGTTAGGGTTAGGGTAGGGGTTAGGGTTAGGGTACGTGTTAGGGTTAGGGTAGTTATTAAACCTATCCCACTCTCTAGATACCCCTTAGCACGTAAAGGAATATTATTTGGGGGTCCAGCCATGGAGAAGAGTTTAGACACTAGGATAAGATAAGGAACACACCCATTATAAAGAAATCACATTAGGATTCTCTTTTTAAGCTGTTCCTTCAAACACTAGTGCTTAGGAAATCTGTTGGAGGCAGAAGCAGTCAAGGGTAGCCTAGGGTTAGGGTTAGGCTTAGGGTTAGGCTTAGGGTACGGCTTAGGGTACGGGTTCGGGGAGGGGTTCGGGTACGGCGTAGGGTATGGGTTAGGGTTAGGGTTAGGGTTAGTGTTAGGGTTAGGGCTCGGTTCAGGGTACGGGTTAGGATTAGGGTACGTGTTAGGGTTAGGGTAGGGGTTAGGGTTAGGGTACGTGTTAGGGTTAGGGTAGTTATTAAACCTATCCCACTCTCTAGATACCCCTTAGCACGTAAAGGAATATTATTTGGGGGTCCAGCCATGGAGAAGAGTTTAGACACTAGGATAAGATAAGGAACACACCCATTATAAAGAAATCACATTAGGATTCTCTTTTTAAGCTGTTCCTTCAAACACTAGTGCTTAGGAAATCTATTGGAGGCAGAAGCAGTCAAGGGTAGCCTAGGGTTAGGGTTAGGCTTAGGGTACGGCTTAGGGTACGGCTTAGGGTACGGGTTCGGGGAGGGGTTCGGGTATGGCGTAGGGTATGGGTTAGGGTTAGGGTTAGGGTTAGTGTTAGGGTTAGGGCTCGGTTCAGGGTACGGGTTAGGATTAGGGTACGTGTTAGGGTTAGGGTAGGGGTTAGGGTTAGGGTACGCATTAGGGTTAGGGTAGTTATTAAACCTATCCCACTCTCTAGATACCCCTTAGCACGTAAAGGAATATTATTTGGGGGTCCAGCCATGGAGAAGAGTTTAGACACTAGGATAAGATAAGGAACACACCCATTATAAAGAAATCACATTAGGATTCTCTTTTTAAGCTGTTCCTTCAAACACTAGTGCTTAGGAAATCTGTTGGAGGCAGAAGCAGTCAAGGGTAGCCTAGGGTTAGGGTTAGGCTTAGGGTTAGGCTTAGGGTACGGCTTAGGGTACGGGTTCGGGGAGGGGTTCGGGTACGGCGTAGGGTATGGGTTAGGGTTAGGGTTAGGGTTAGTGTTAGGGTTAGGGCTCGGTTCAGGGTACGGGTTAGGATTAGGGTACGTGTTAGGGTTAGGGTAGGGGTTAGGGTTAGGGTACGTGTTAGGGTTAGGGTAGTTATTAAACCTATCCCACTCTCTAGATACCCCTTAGCACGTAAAGGAATATTATTTGGGGGTCCAGCCATGGAGAAGAGTTTAGACACTAGGATAAGATAAGGAACACACCCATTATAAAGAAATCACAGTAGGATTCTCTTTTTAAGCTGTTCCTTCAAACACTAGTGCTTAGGAAATCTATTGGAGGCAGAAGCAGTCAAGGGTAGCCTAGGGTTAGGGTTAGGCTTAGGGTTAGGCTTAGGGTACGGCTTAGGGTACGGGTTCGGGGAGGGGTTCGGGTACGGAGTAGGGTATGGGTTAGGGTTAGGGTTAGGGTTCGTGTTAGGGTTAGGGCTCGGTTCAGGGTACGGGTTAGGATTAGGGTACGTGTTAGGGTTAGGGTAGGGGTTAGGGTTAGGGTACGCATTAGGGTTAGGGTAGTTATTAAACCTATCCCACTCTCTAGATACCCCTTAGCACGTAAAGGAATATTATTTGGGGGTCCAGCCATGGAGAAGAGTTTAGACACTAGGATAAGATAAGGAACACACCCATTATAAAGAAATCACATTAGGATTCTCTTTTTAAGCTGTTCCTTCAAACACTAGTGCTTAGGAAATCTGTTGGAGGCAGAAGCAGTCAAGGGTAGCCTAGGGTTAGGGTTAGGCTTAGGGTTAGGCTTAGGGTACGGCTTAGGGTACGGGTTCGGGGAGGGGTTCGGGTACGGCGTAGGGTATGGGTTAGGGTTAGGGTTAGGGTTTGAGTTAGGGTTAGGGCTCGGTTTAGTGTACGGGTTAGGATTAGGGTACGTGTTAGGGTTAGGATAGGGGTTAGGGTTAGGGTACGCGTTAGGGTTAGGGTAGTTATTAAACCTATCCCACTCTCTAGATACCCCTTAGCATGTAAAGGAATATTATTTGGGGGTCCAGCCATGGAGAAGAGTTTAGACACTAGGATAAGATAAGGAACACACCCATTATAAAGAAATCACATTAGGATTCTCTTTTTAAGCTGTTCCTTCAAACACTAGTGCTTAGGAAATCTATTGGAGGCAGAAGCAGTCAAGGGTAGCCTAGGGTTAGGGTTAGGCTTAGGGTTAGGCTTAGGGTACGGCTTAGGGTACGGGTTCGGGGAGGGGTTCGGGTACGGCATAGGGTATGGGTTAGGGTTAGGGTTAGGGTTAGTGTTAGGGTTAGGGCTCGGTTCAGGGTACGGGTTAGGATTAGGGTACGTGTTAGGGTTAGGGTAGGGGTTAGGGTTAGGGTACGCATTAGGGTTAGGGTAGTTATTAAACCTATCCGACTCTCTAGATACCCCTTAGCACGTAAAGGAATATTATTTGGGGGTCCAGGCATGGAGAAGAGTTTAGACACTAGGATAAGATAAGGAACACACCCATTATCAAGAAATCACATTAGGATTCTCTTTTTAAGCTGTTCCTTCAAACACTAGTGCTTAGGAAATCTATTGGAGGCAGAAGCAGTCAAGGGTAGCCTAGGGTTAGGGTTAGGCTTAGGGTTAGGCTTAGGGTACGGCTTAGGGTACGGGTTCGGGGAGGGGTTCGGGTACGGCGTAGGGTATGGGTTAGGGTTAGGGTTAGGGTTAGTGTTAGGGTTAGGGCTCGGTTCATGGTATGGGTTAGGATTAGGGTACGTGTTAGGGTTAGGGTAGGGGTTAGGGTTAGGGTACGTGTTAGGGTTAGGGTAGTTATTAAACCTATCCCACTCTCTAGATACCCCTTAGCATGTAAAGGAATATTATTTGGGGGTCCAGCCATGGAGAAGAGTTTAGACACTAGGATAAGATAAGGAACACACCCATTATAAAGAAATCACATTAGGATTCTCTTTTTAAGCTGTTCCTTCAAACACTAGTGCTTAGGAAATCTGTTGGAGGCAGAAGCAGTCAAGGGTAGCCTAGGGTTAGGGTTAGGCTTAGGGTTAGGCTTAGGGTACGGCTTAGGGTACGGGTTCGGGGAGGGGTTCGGGTACGGCGTAGGGTATGGGTTAGGGTTAGGGTTAGGGTTAGTGTTAGGGTTAGGGCTCGGTTCAGGGTACGGGTTAGGATTAGGGTACGTGTTAGGGTTAGGGTAGGGGTTAGGGTTAGGGTACGTGTTAGGGTTAGGGTAGTTATTAAACCTATCCCACTCTCTAGATACCCCTTAGCACGTAAAGGAATATTATTTGGGGGTCCAGCCATGGAGAAGAGTTTAGACACTAGGATAAGATAAGGAACACACCCATTATAAAGAAATCACATTAGGATTCTCTTTTTAAGCTGTTCCTTCAAACACTAGTGCTTAGGAAATCTATTGGAGGCAGAAGCAGTCAAGGGTAGCCTAGGGTTAGGGTTAGGCTTAGGGTTAGGCTTAGGGTACGGCTTAGGGTACGGGTTCGGGGAGGGGTTCGGGTACGGCGTAGGGTATGGGTTAGGGTTAGGGTTAGGGTTAGTGTTAGGGTTAGGGCTCGGTTCAGGGTACGGGTTAGGATTAGGGTACGTGTTAGGGTTAGGGTAGGGGTTAGGGTTAGGGTACGCGTTAGGGTTAGGGTAGTTATTAAACCTATCCCACTCTCTAGATACCCCTTAGCACGTAAAGGAATATTATTTGCGGGTCCAGCCATGGAGAAGAGTTTAGACACTAGGATAAAATAAGGAACACATACATTATAAAGAAATCACATTAGGATTCTCTTTTTAAGCTGTTCCTTAAAACACTAGTGCTTAGGAAATCTATTGGAGGCAGAAGCAGTCAAGGGTAGCCTAGGGTTAGGGTTAGGCTTAGGGTTAGGCTTAGGGTACGGCTTAGGGTAGGGGTTCGGGGAGGGGTTCGGGTACGGCGTAGGGTATGGGTTAGGGTTAGGGTTAGGGTTCGTGTTAGGGTTAGGGCTCGCTTTAGGGTACGGGTTAGGATTAGGATACGTGTTAGGGTTAGGGTAGGGGTTAGGGTTAGGGTACGCATGAGGGTTAGGGTAGTTAGTAAACCTATCCCACTCTCTAGATACCCCTTAGCACGTAAAGGAATATTATTTGCGGGTCCAGCCATGGAGAAGAGTTTAGACACTAGGATAAGATAAGGAACACACCCATTATAAAGAAATCACATTAGGATTCTCTTTTTAAGCTGTTCCTTCAAACACTAGTGCTTAGGAAATCTATTGGAGGCAGAAGCAGTCAAGGGTAGCCTAGGGTTAGGGTTAGGCTTAGGGTTAGGGTTAGGGTACGGCTTAGGGTAGGGGTTCGGGGAGGGGTTCGGGTACGGGGTAGGGTATGGGTTAGGTTTAGGGTTAGGGTTTGAGTTAGGGTTAGGGCTCGGTTTAGTGTACGGGTTAGGTTTAGGGTACGGGTTAGGGTTAGGGTAGGGGTTAGGGTTAGGGTACGCGTTAGGGTTAGGGTAGTTATTAAACCTATCCCACTCTCTAGATACCCCTTAGCATGTAAAGGAATATTATTTGGGGGTCCAGCCATGGAGAAGAGTTTAGACACTAGGATAAGATAAGGAACACACCCATTATAAAGAAATCACATTAGGATTCTCTTTTTAAGCTGTTCCTTCAAACACTAGTGCTTAGGAAATCTATTGGAGGCAGAAGCAGTCAAGGGTAGCCTAGGGTTAGGGTTAGGCTTAGGGTTAGGCTTAGGGTACGGCTTAGGGTACGGGTTCGGGGAGGGGTTCGGGTACGGCGTAGGGTATGGGTTAGGGTTAGGGTTAGGGTTAGTGTTAGGGTTAGGGCTCGGTTCAGGGTACGGGTTAGGATTAGGGTACGTGTTAGGGTTAGGGTAGGGGTTAGGGTTAGGGTACGCATTAGGGTTAGGGTAGTTATTAAACCTATCCCACTCTCTAGATACCCCTTAGCACGTAAAGGAATATTATTTGGGGGTCCAGCCATGGAGAAGAGTTTAGACACTAGGATAAGATAAGGAACACACCCATTATAAAGAAATCACATTAGGATTCTCTTTTTAAGCTGTTCCTTCAAACACTAGTGCTTAGGAAATCTGTTGGAGGCAGAAGCAGTCAAGGGTAGCCTAGGGTTAGGGTTAGGCTTAGGGTTAGGCTTAGGGTACGGCTTAGGGTACGGGTTCGGGGAGGGGTTCGGGTACGGCGTAGGGTATGGGTTAGGGTTAGGGTTAGGGTTCGTGTTAGGGTTAGGGCTCGGTTTAGGGTACGGGTTAGGTTTAAGGTACGTGTTAGGGTTAGGGTAGGGGTTAGGGTTAGGGTACGCATTAGGGTTAGGGTAGTTAGTAAACCTATCCCACTCTCTAGATACCCCTTAGCACGTAAAGGAATATTATTTGCGGGTCCAGCCATGGAGAAGAGTTTAGACACTAGGATAAGATAAGGAACACACCCATTATAAAGAAATCACATTAGGATTCTCTTTTTAAGCTGTTCCTTCAAACACTAGTGCTTAGGAAATCTATTGGAGGCAGAAGCAGTCAAGGGTAGCCTAGGGTTAGGGTTAGGCTTAGGGTTAGGCTTAGGGTACGGCTTAGGGTACGGGTTCGGGGAGGGGTTCGGGTACGGCGTAGGGTATGGGTTAGGGTTAGGGTTAGGGTTTGAGTTAGGGTTAAGGCTCGGTTTAGTGTACGGGTTAGGATTAGGGTACGTTTTAGGGTTAGGGTAGGGGTTTGGGTTAGGGTACGCGTTAGGGTTAGGGTAGTTATTAAACCTATCCCACTCTCTAGATACCCCTTAGCATGTAAAGGAATATTATTTGGGGGTCCAGCCATGGAGAAGAGTTTAGACACTAGGATAAGATAAGGAACACACCCATTATAAAGAAATCACATTAGGATTCTCTTTTTAAGCTGTTCCTTCAAACACTAGTGCTTAGGAAATCTATTGGAGGCAGAAGCAGTCAAGGGTAGCCTAGGGTTAGGGTTAGGCTTAGGGTTAGGCTTAGGGTACGGCTTAGGGTACGGGTTCGGGGAGGGGTTCGGGTACGGCATAGGGTATGGGTTAGGGTTAGGGTTAGGGTTAGTGTTAGGGTTAGGGCTCGGTTCAGGGTACGGGTTAGGATTAGGGTACGTGTTAGGGTTAGGGTAGGGGTTAGGGTTAGGGTACGCATTAGGGTTAGGGTAGTTATTAAACCTATCCCACTCTCTAGATACCCCTTAGCACGTAAAGGAATATTATTTGGGGGTCCAGCCATGGAGAAGAGTTTAGACACTAGGATAAGATAAGGAACACACCCATTATAAAGAAATCACATTAGGATTCTCTTTTTAAGCTGTTCCTTCAAACACTAGTGCTTAGGAAATCTGTTGGAGGCAGAAGCAGTCAAGGGTAGCCTAGGGTTAGGGTTAGGCTTAGGGTTAGGCTTAGGGTACGGCTTAGGGTACGGGTTCGGGGAGGGGTTTGTGTACGGCGTAGGGTATGGGTTAGGGTTAGGGTTAGGGTTAGTGTTAGGGTTAGGGCTCGGTTCAGGGTACGGGTTAGGATTAGTGTACGTGTTAGGGTTAGGTTAGGGGTTAGGGTTAGGGTACGTGTTAGGGTTAGGGTAGTTATTAAACCTATCCCACTCTCTAGATACCCCTTAGCACGTAAAGGAATATTATTTGGGGGTCCAGCCATGGAGAAGAGTTTAGACACTAGGATAAGATAAGGAACACACCCATTATAAAGAAATCACATTAGGATTCTCTTTTTAAGCTGTTCCTTCAAACACTAGTGCTTAGGAAATCTATTGGAGGCAGAAGCAGTCAAGGGTAGCCTAGGGTTAGGGTTAGGCTTAGGGTTAGGCTTAGGGTACGGCTTAGGGTACGGGTTCGGGGAGGGGTTCGGGTACGGCGTAGGGTATGGGTTAGGGTTAGGGTTAGGGTTAGTGTTAGGGTTAGGGCTCGGTTCAGGGTACGGGTTAGGATTAGGGTACGTGTTAGGGTTAGGGTAGGGGTTAGGGTTAGGGTACGCATTAGGGTTAGGGTAGTTATTAAACCTATCCCACTCTCTAGATACCCCTTAGCACGTAAAGGAATATTATTTGGGGGTCCAGCCATGGAGAAGAGTTTAGACACTAGGATAAGATAAGGAACACACCCATTATAAAGAAATCACATTAGGATTCTCTTTTTAAGCTGTTCCTTCAAACACTAGTGCTTAGGAAATCTGTTGGAGGCAGAAGCAGTCAAGGGTAGCCTAGGGTTAGGGTTAGGCTTAGGGTTAGGCTTAGGGTACGGCTTAGGGTACGGGTTCGGGGAGGGGTTCGGGTACGGCGTAGGGTATGGGTTAGGGTTAGGGTTAGGGTTAGTGTTAGGGTTAGGGCTCGGTTCAGGGTACGGGTTAGGATTAGGGTACGTGTTAGGGTTAGGGTAGGGGTTAGGGTTAGGGTACGTGTTAGGGTTAGGGTAGTTATTAAACCTATCCCACTCTCTAGATACCCCTTAGCACGTAAAGGAATATTATTTGGGGGTCCAGCCATGGAGAAGAGTTTAGACACTAGGATAAGATAAGGAACACACCCATTATAAAGAAATCACATTAGGATTCTCTTTTTAAGCTGTTTCTTAAAACACTAGTGCTTAGGAAATCTATTGGAGGCAGAAGCAGTCAAGGGTAGCCTAGGGTTAGGGTTAGGCTTAGGGTTAGGCTTAGGGTACGGCTTAGGGTACGGGTTCGGGGAGGGGTTCGGGTACGGCGTAGGGTATGGGTTAGGGTTAGGGTTAGGGTTAGTGTTAGGGTTAGGGCTCGGTTCAGGGTACGGGTTAGGATTAGGGTACGTGTTAGGGTTAGGGTAGGGGTTAGGGTTAGGGTATGCATTAGGGTTAGGGTAGTTATTAAACCTATCCCACTCTCTAGATACCCCTTAGCACGTAAAGGAATATTATTTGGGGGTCCAGCCATGGAGAAGAGTTTAGACACTAGGATAAGATAAGGAACACACCCATTATAAAGAAATCACATTAGGATTCTCTTTTTAAGCTGTTCCTTCAAACACTAGTGCTTAGGAAATCTGTTGGAGGCAGAAGCAGTCAAGGGTAGCCTAGGGTTAGGGTTAGGCTTAGGGTTAGGCTTAGGGTACGGCTTAGGGTACGGGTTCGGGGAGGGGTTCGGGTACGGCGTAGGGTATGGGTTAGGGTTAGAGTTAGGGTTAGTGTTAGGGTTAGGGCTCGGTTCAGGGTACGGGTTAGGATTAGGGTACGTGTTAGGGTTAGGGTAGGGGTTAGGGTTAGGGTACGTGTTAGGGTTAGGGTAGTTATTAAACCTATCCCACTCTCTAGATACCCCTTAGCACGTAAAGGAATATTATTTGCGGGTCCAGCCATGGAGAAGAGTTTAGACACTAGGATAACATAAGGAACACATACATTATAAAGAAATCACATGAGGATTCTCTTTTTAAGCTGTTCCTTAAAACACTAGTGCTTAGGAAATCTATTGGAGGCAGAAGCAGTCAAGGGTAGCCTAGGGTTAGGGTTAGGCTTAGGGTTAGGGTTAGGGTACGGCTTAGGGTAGGGGTTCGGGGAGGGGTTCGGGTACGGCGTAGGGTATGGGTTAGGGTTAGGGTTAGGGTTCGTGTTAGGGTTAGGGCTCGGTTTAGGGTACGGGTTAGGATTAGGGTACGTGTTAGGGTTAGGGTAGGGGTTAGGGTTAGGGTACGCATTAGGGTTAGGGTAGTTAGTAAACCTATCCCACTCTCTAGATACCCCTTAGCACGTAAAGGAATATTATTTGCGGGTCCAGCCATGGAGAAGAGTTTAGACACTAGGATAAGATAAGGAACACACCCATTATAAAGAAATCACATTAGGATTCTCTTTTTAAGCTGTTCCTTCAAACACTAGTGCTTAGGAAATCTATTGGAGGCAGAAGCAGTCAAGGGTAGCCTAGGGTTAGGGTTAGGCTTAGGGTTAGGCTTAGGGTACGGCTTAGGGTACGGGTTCGGGGAGGGGTTCGGGTACGGCGTAGGGTATGGGTTAGGGTTAGGGTTAGGGTTTGAGTTAGGGTTAGGGCTCGGTTTAGTGTACGGGTTAGAATTAGGGTACGTGTTAGGGTTAGGATAGGGGTTAGGGTTAGGGTATGCGTTAGGGTTAGGGTAGTTATTAAACCTATCCCACTCTCTAGATACCCCTTAGCATGTAAAGGAATATTATTTGGGGGTCCAGCCATGGAGAAGAGTTTAGACACTAGGATAAGATAAGGAACACACCCATTATAAAGAAATCACATTAGGATTCTCTTTTTAAGCTGTTCCTTCAAACACTAGTGCTTAGGAAATCTATTGGAGGCAGAAGCAGTCAAGGGTAGCCTAGGGTTAGGGTTAGGCTTAGGGTTAGGCTTAGGGTACGGCTTAGGGTACGGGTTCGGGGAGGGGTTCGGGTACGGCATAGGGTATGGGTTAGGGTTAGGGTTAGGGTTAGTGTTAGGGTTAGGGCTCGGTTCAGGGTACGGGTTAGGATTAGGGTACGTGTTAGGGTTAGGGTAGGGGTTAGGGTTAGGGTACGCATTAGGGTTAGGGTAGTTATTAAACCTATCCCACTCTCTAGATACCCCTTAGCACGTAAAGGAATATTATTTGGGGGTCCAGCCATGGAGAAGAGTTTAGACACTAGGATAAGATAAGGAACACACCCATTATAAAGAAATCACATTAGGATTCTCTTTTTAAGCTGTTCCTTCAAACACTAGTGCTTAGGAAATCTGTTGGAGGCAGAAGCAGTCAAGGGTAGCCTAGGGTTAGGGTTAGGCTTAGGGTTAGGCTTAGGGTACGGCTTAGGGTACGGGTTCGGGGAGGGGTTCGGGTACGGCGTAGGGTATGGGTTAGGGTTAGGGTTAGGGTTAGTGTTAGGGTTAGGGCTCGGTTCATGGTACGGGTTAGGATTAGGGTACGTGTTAGGGTTAGGGTAGGGGTTAGGGTTAGGGTACGTGTTAGGGTTAGGGTAGTTATTAAACCTATCCCACTCTCTAGATACCCCTTAGCACGTAAAGGAATATTATTTGGGGGTCCAGCCATGGAGAAGAGTTTAGACACTAGGATAAGATAAGGAACACACCCATTATAAAGAAATCACATTAGGATTCTCTTTTTAAGCTGTTCCTTCAAACACTAGTGCTTAGGAAATCTGTTGGAGGCAGAAGCAGTCAAGGGTAGCCTAGGGTTAGGGTTAGGCTTAGGGTTAGGCTTAGGGTACGGCTTAGGGTACGGGTTCGGGGAGGGGTTCGGGTACGGCGTAGGGTATGGGTTAGGGTTAGGGTTAGGGTTAGTGTTAGGGTTAGGGCTCAGTTCAGGGTACGGGTTAGGATTAGGGTACGTGTTAGGGTTAGGGTAGGGGTTAGGGTTAGGGTACGTGTTAGGGTTAGGGTAGTTATTAAACCTATCCCACTCTCTAGATACCCCTTAGCATGTAAAGGAATATTATTTGGGGGTCCAGCCATGGAGAAGAGTTTAGACACTAGGATAAGATAAGGAACACACCCATTATAAAGAAATCATATTAGGATTCTCTTTTTAAGCTGTTCCTTCAAACACTAGTGCTTAGGAAATCTATTGGAGGCAGAAGCAGTCAAGGGTAGCCTAGGGTTAGGGTTAGGCTTAGGGTTAGGCTTAGGGTACGGCTTAGGGTAGGGGTTCGGGGAGGGGTTCGGGTACGGCGTAGGGTATGGGTTAGGGTTAGGGTTAGGGTTAGTGTTAGGGTTAGGGCTCGGTTCAGGGTACGGGTTAGGATTAGGGTACGTGTTAGGGTTAGGGTAGGGGTTAGGGTTAGGGTACGCGTTAGGGTTAGGGTAGTTATTAAACCTATCCCACTCTCTAGATACCCCTTAGCACGTAAAGGAATATTATTTGCGGGTCCAGCCATGGAGAAGAGTTTAGACACTAGGATAAAATAAGGAACACATACATTATAAAGAAATCACATTAGGATTCTCTTTTTAAGCTGTTCCTTAAAACACTAGTGCTTAGGAAATCTATTGGAGGCAGAAGCAGTCAAGGGTAGCCTAGGGTTAGGGTTAGGCTTAGGGTTAGGGTTAGGGTACGGCTTAGGGTAGGGGTTCGGGGAGGGGTTCGGGTACGGCGTAGGGTATGGGTTAGGGTTAGGGTTAGGGTTCGTGTTAGGGTTAGGGCTCGCTTTAGGGTACGGGTTAGGATTAGGATACGTGTTAGGGTTAGGGTAGGGGTTAGGGTTAGGGTACGCATGAGGGTTAGGGTAGTTAGTAAACCTATCCCACTCTCTAGATACCCCTTAGCACGTAAAGGAATATTATTTGCGGGTCCAGCCATGGAGAAGAGTTTAGACACTAGGATAAGATAAGGAACACACCCATTATAAAGAAATCACATTAGGATTCTCTTTTTAAGCTGTTCCTTCAAACACTAGTGCTTAGGAAATCTATTGGAGGCAGAAGCAGTCAAGGGTAGCCTAGGGTTAGGGTTAGGCTTAGGGTTAGGGTTAGGGTACGGCTTAGGGTAGGGGTTCGGGGAGGGGTTCGGGTACGGCGTAGGGTATGGGTTAGGTTTAGGGTTAGGGTTTGAGTTAGGGTTAGGGCTCGGTTTAGTGTACGGGTTAGGTTTAGGGTACGTGTTAGGGTTAGGGTAGGGGTTAGGGTTAGGGTACGCGTTAGGGTTAGGGTAGTTATTCAACCTATCCCACTCTCTAGATACCCCTTAGCATGTAAAGGAATATTATTTGGGGGTCCAGCCATGGAGAAGAGTTTAGACACTAGGATAAGATAAGGAACACACCCATTATAAAGAAATCACATTAGGATTCTCTTTTTAAGCTGTTCCTTCAAACACTAGTGCTTAGGAAATCTATTGGAGGCAGAAGCAGTCAAGGGTAGCCTAGGGTTAGGGTTAGGCTTAGGGTTAGGCTTAGGGTACGGCTTAGGGTAGGGGTTCGGGGAGGGGTTCGGGTACGGCGTAGGGTATGGGTTAGGGTTAGGGTTAGGGTTAGTGTTAGGGTTAGGGCTCGGTTCAGGGTACGGGTTAGGATTAGGGTACGTGTTAGGGTTAGGGTAGGGGTTAGGGTTAGGGTACGCATTAGGGTTAGGGTAGTTATTAAACCTATCCCACTCTCTAGATACCCCTTAGCACGTAAAGGAATATTATTTGGGGGTCCAGCCATGGAGAAGAGTTTAGACACTAGGATAAGATAAGGAACACACCCATTATAAAGAAATCACATTAGGATTCTCTTTTTAAGCTGTTCCTTCAAACACTAGTGCTTAGGAAATCTGTTGGAGGCAGAAGCAGTCAAGGGTAGCCTAGGGTTAGGGTTAGGCTTAGGGTTAGGCTTAGGGTACGGCTTAGGGTACGGGTTCGGGGAGGGGTTCGGGTACGGCGTAGGGTATGGGTTAGGGTTAGGGTTAGGGTTCGTGTTAGGGTTAGGGCTCGGTTTAGGGTACGGGTTAGGTTTAAGGTACGTGTTAGGGTTAGGGTAGGGGTTAGGGTTAGGGTACGCATTAGGGTTAGGGTAGTTAGTAAACCTATCCCACTCTCTAGATACCCCTTAGCACGTAAAGGAATATTATTTGCGGGTCCAGCCATGGAGAAGAGTTTAGACACTAGGATAAGATAAGGAACACACCCATTATAAAGAAATCACATTAGGATTCTCTTTTTAAGCTGTTCCTTCAAACACTAGTGCTTAGGAAATCTATTGGAGGCAGAAGCAGTCAAGGGTAGCCTAGGGTTAGGGTTAGGCTTAGGGTTAGGCTTAGGGTACGGCTTAGGGTACGGGTTCGGGGAGGGGTTCGGGTACGGCGTAGGGTATGGGTTAGGGTTAGGGTTAGGGTTCGTGTTAGGGTTAGGGCTCGGTTTAGGGTACGGGTTAGGATTAGGGTATGTGTTAGGGTTAGGGTAGGGGTTAGGGTTAGGGTACGCATTAGGGTTAGGGTAGTTATTAAACCTATCCCACTCTCTAGATACCCCTTAGCACGTAAAGGAATATTATTTGCGGGTCCAGCCATGGAGAAGAGTTTAGACACTAGGATAAGATAAGGAACACACCCATTATAAAGAAATCACATTAGGATTCTCTTTTTAAGCTGTTCCTTCAAACACTAGTGCTTCGGAAATCTATTGGAGGCAGAAGCAGTCAAGGGTAGCCTAGGGTTAGGGTTAGGCTTAGGGTTAGGCTTAGGGTACGGCTTAGGGTACGGGTTCGGGGAGGGGTTCGGGTACGGCGTAGGGTATGGGTTAGGGTTAGGGTTAGGGTTTGAGTTAGGGTTAGGGCTCGGTTTAGTGTACGGGTTAGGATTAGGGTACGTGTTAGGGTTAGGATAGGGGTTAGGGTTAGGGTACGCGTTAGGGTTAGGGTAGTTATTAAACCTATCCCACTCTCTAGATACCCCTTAGCATGTAAAGGAATATTATTTGGGGGTCCAGCCATGGAGAAGAGTTTAGACACTAGGATAAGATAAGGAACACACCCATTATAAAGAAATCACATTAGGATTCTCTTTTTAAGCTGTTCCTTCAAACACTAGTGCTTAGGAAATCTATTGGAGGCAGAAGCAGTCAAGGGTAGCCTAGGGTTAGGGTTAGGCTTAGGGTTAGGCTTAGGGTACGGCTTAGGGTACGGGTTCGGGGAGGGGTTCGGGTACGGCATAGGGTATGGGTTAGGGTTAGGGTTAGGGTTAGTGTTAGGGTTAGGGCTCGGTTCAGGGTACGGGTTAGGATTAGGGTACGTGTTAGGGTTAGGGTAGGGGTTAGGGTTAGGGTACGCATTAGGGTTAGGGTAGTTATTAAACCTATCCCACTCTCTAGATACCCCTTAGCACGTAAAGGAATATTATTTGGGGGTCCAGCCATGGAGAAGAGTTTAGACACTAGGATAAGATAAGGAACACACCCATTATAAAGAAATCACATTAGGATTCTCTTTTTAAGCTGTTCCTTCAAACACTAGTGCTTAGGAAATCTGTTGGAGGCAGAAGCAGTCAAGGGTAGCCTAGGGTTAGGGTTAGGCTTAGGGTTAGGCTTAGGGTACGGCTTAGGGTACGGGTTCGGGGAGGGGTTCGGGTACGGCGTAGGGTATGGGTTAGGGTTAGGGTTAGGGTTAGTGTTAGGGTTAGGGCTCGGTTCAGGGTACGGGTTAGGATTAGGGTACGTGTTAGGGTTAGGGTAGGGGTTAGGGTTAGGGTACGTGTTAGGGTTAGGGTAGTTATTAAACCTATCCCACTCTCTAGATACCCCTTAGCACGTAAAGGAATATTATTTGGGGGTCCAGCCATGGAGAAGAGTTTAGACACTAGGATAAGATAAGGAACACACCCATTATAAAGAAATCACATTAGGATTCTCTTTTTAAGCTGTTCCTTCAAACACTAGTGCTTAGGAAATCTGTTGGAGGCAGAAGCAGTCAAGGGTAGCCTAGGGTTAGGGTTAGGCTTAGGGTTAGGCTTAGGGTACGGCTTAGGGTACGGGTTCGGGGAGGGGTTCGGGTACGGCGTAGGGTATGGGTTAGGGTTAGGGTTAGGGTTAGTGTTAGGGTTAGGGCTCGGTTCAGGGTACGGGTTAGGATTAGGGTACGTGTTAGGGTAGGGGTTAGGGTTAGGGTACGTGTTAGGGTTAGGGTAGTTATTAAACCTATCCCACTCTCTAGATACCCCTTAGCACGTAAAGGAATATTATTTGGGGGTCCAGCCATGGAGAAGAGTTTAGACACTAGGATAAGATAAGGAACACACCCATTATAAAGAAATCACATTAGGATTCTCTTTTTAAGCTGTTCCTTCAAACACTAGTGCTTAGGAAATCTATTGGAGGCAGAAGCAGTCAAGGGTAGCCTAGGGTTAGGGTTAGGCTTAGGGTTAGGCTTAGGGTACGGCTTAGGGTACGGGTTCGGGGAGGGGTTCGGGTACGGCGTAGGGTATGGGTTAGGGTTAGGGTTAGGGTTAGTGTTAGGGTTAGGGCTCGGTTCAGGGTACGGGTTAGGATTAGGGTACGTGTTAGGGTTAGGGTAGGGGTTAGGGTTAGGGTACGTGTTAGGGTTAGGGTAGTTATTAAACCTATCCCACTCTCTAGATACCCCTTAGCACGTAAAGGAATATTATTTGGGGGTCCAGCCATGGAGAAGAGTTTAGACACTAGGATAAGATAAGGAACACACCCATTATAAAGAAATCACATTAGGATTCTCTTTTTAAGCTGTTTCTTAAAACACTAGTGCTTAGGAAATCTATTGGAGGCAGAAGCAGTCAAGGGTAGCCTAGGGTTAGGGTTAGGCTTAGGGTTAGGCTTAGGGTACGGCTTAGGGTACGGGTTCGGGGAGGGGTTCGGGTACGGCGTAGGGTATGGGTTAGGGTTAGGGTTAGGGTTAGTGTTAGGGTTAGGGCTCGGTTCAGGGTACGGGTTAGGATTAGGGTACGTGTTAGGGTTAGGGTAGGGGTTAGGGTTAGGGTACGCATTAGGGTTAGGGTAGTTATTAAACCTATCCCACTCTCTAGATACCCCTTAGCACGTAAAGGAATATTATTTGGGGGTCCAGCCATGGAGAAGAGTTTAGACACTAGGATAAGATAAGGAACACACCCATTATAAAGAAATCACATTAGGATTCTCTTTTTAAGCTGTTCCTTCAAACACTAGTGCTTAGGAAATCTGTTGGAGGCAGAAGCAGTCAAGGGTAGCCTAGGGTTAGGGTTAGGCTTAGGGTTAGGCTTAGGGTACGGCTTAGGGTACGGGTTCGGGGAGGGGTTCGGGTACGGCGTAGGGTATGGGTTAGGGTTAGGGTTAGGGTTAGTGTTAGGGTTAGGGCTCGGTTCAGGGTACGGGTTAGGATTAGGGTACGTGTTAGGGTTAGGGTAGGGGTTAGGGTTAGGGTACGTGTTAGGGTTAGGGTAGTTATTAAACGTATCCCACTCTCTAGATACCCCTTAGCACGTAAAGGAATATTATTTGCGGGTCCAGCCATGGAGAAGAGTTTAGACACTAGGATAACATAAGGAACACATACATTATAAAGAAATCACATTAGGATTCTCTTTTTAAGCTGTTCCTTAAAACACTAGTGCTTAGGAAATCTATTGGAGGCAGAAGCAGTCAAGGGTAGCCTAGGGTTAGGGTTAGGCTTAGGGTTAGGGTTAGGGTACGGCTTAGGGTAGGGGTTCGGGGAGGGGTTCGGGTACGGCGTAGGGTATGGGTTAGGGTTAGGGTTAGGGTTCGTGTTAGGGTTAGGGCTCGGTTTAGGGTACGGGTTAGGATTAGGGTATGTGTTAGGGTTAGGGTAGGGGTTAGGGTTAGGGTACGCATTAGGGTTAGGGTAGTTAGTAAACCTATCCCACTCTCTAGATACCCCTTAGCACGTAAAGGAATATTATTTGCGGGTCCAGCCATGGAGAAGAGTTTAGACACTAGGATAAGATAAGGAACACACCCATTATAAAGAAATCACATTAGGATTCTCTTTTTAAGCTGTTCCTTCAAACACTAGTGCTTAGGAAATCTATTGGAGGCAGAAGCAGTCAAGGGTAGCCTAGGGTTAGGGTTAGGCTTAGGGTTAGGCTTAGGGTACGGCTTAGGGTACGGGTTCGGGGAGGGGTTCGGGTACGGCGTAGGGTATGGGTTAGGGTTAGGGTTAGGGTTTGAGTTAGGGTTAGGGCTCGGTTTAGTGTACGGGTTAGGATTAGGGTACGTGTTAGGGTTAGGATAGGGGTTAGGGTTAGGGTACGCGTTAGGGTTAGGGTAGTTATTAAACCTATCCCACTCTCTAGATACCCCTTAGCATGTAAAGGAATATTATTTGGGGGTCCAGCCATGGAGAAGAGTTTAGACACTAGGATAAGATAAGGAACACACCCATTATAAAGAAATCACATTAGGATTCTCTTTTTAAGCTGTTCCTTCAAACACTAGTGCTTAGGAAATCTATTGGAGGCAGAAGCAGTCAAGGGTAGCCTAGGGTTAGGGTTAGGCTTAGGGTTAGGCTTAGGGTACGGCTTAGGGTACGGGTTCGGGGAGGGGTTCGGGTACGGCGTAGGGTATGGGTTAGGGTTAGGGTTAGGGTTAGTGTTAGGGTTAGGGCTCGGTTCAGGGTACGGGTTAGGATTAGGGTACGTGTTAGGGTTAGGGTAGGGGTTAGGGTTAGGGTACGCATTAGGGTTAGGGTAGTTATTAAACCTATCCCACTCTCTAGATACCCCTTAGCACGTAAAGGAATATTATTTGGGGGTCCAGCCATGGAGAAGAGTTTAGACACTAGGATAAGATAAGGAACACACCCATTATAAAGAAATCACATTAGGATTCTCTTTTTAAGCTGTTCCTTCAAACACTAGTGCTTAGGAAATCTGTTGGAGGCAGAAGCAGTCAAGGGTAGCCTAGGGTTAGGGTTAGGCTTAGGGTTAGGCTTAGGGTACGGCTTAGGATACGGGTTCGGGGAGGGGTTCGGGTACGGCGTAGGGTATGGGTTAGGGTTAGGGTTAGGGTTAGTGTTAGGGTTAGGGCTCGGTTCATGGTACGGGTTAGGATTAGGGTACGTGTTAGGGTTAGGGTAGGGGTTAGGGTTAGGGTACGTGTTAGGGTTAGGGTAGTTATTAAACCTATCCCACTCTCTAGATACCCCTTAGCACGTAAAGGAATATTATTTGGGGGTCCAGCCATGGAGAAGAGTTTAGACACTAGGATAAGATAAGGAACACACCCATTATAAAGAAATCACATTAGGATTCTCTTTTTAAGCTGTTCCTTCAAACACTAGTGCTTAGGAAATCTGTTGGAGGCAGAAGCAGTCAAGGGTAGCCTAGGGTTAGGGTTAGGCTTAGGGTTAGGCTTAGGGTACGGCTTAGGGTACGGGTTCGGGGAGGGGTTCGGGTACGGCGTAGGGTATGGGTTAGGGTTAGGGTTAGGGTTAGTGTTAGGGTTAGGGCTCGGTTCAGGGTACGGGTTAGGATTAGGGTACGTGTTAGGGTAGGGGTTAGGGTTAGGGTACGTGTTAGGGTTAGGGTAGTTATTAAACCTATCCCACTCTCTAGATACCCCTTAGCACGTAAAGGAATATTATTTGGGGGTCCAGCCATGGAGAAGAGTTTAGACACTAGGATAAGATAAGGAACACACCCATTATAAAGAAATCACATTAGGATTCTCTTTTTAAGCTGTTCCTTCAAACACTAGTGCTTAGGAAATCTATTGGAGGCAGAAGCAGTCAAGGGTAGCCTAGGGTTAGGGTTAGGCTTAGGGTTAGGCTTAGGGTACGGCTTAGGGTACGGGTTCGGGGAGGGGTTCGGGTACGGCGTAGGGTATGGGTTAGGGTTAGGGTTAGGGTTAGTGTTAGGGTTAGGGCTCGGTTCAGGGTACGGGTTAGGATTAGGGTACGTGTTAGGGTAGGGGTTAGGGTTAGGGTACGTGTTAGGGTTAGGGTAGTTATTAAACCTATCCCACTCTCTAGATACCCCTTAGCACGTAAAGGAATATTATTTGGGGGTCCAGCCATGGAGAAGAGTTTAGACACTAGGATAAGATAAGGAACACACCCATTATAAAGAAATCACATTAGGATTCTCTTTTTAAGCTGTTCCTTCAAACACTAGTGCTTAGGAAATCTATTGGAGGCAGAAGCAGTCAAGGGTAGCCTAGGGTTAGGGTTAGGCTTAGGGTTAGGCTTAGGGTACGGCTTAGGGTACGGGTTCGGGGAGGGGTTCGGGTACGGCGTAGGGTATGGGTTAGGGTTAGGGTTAGGGTTAGGGTTAGGGCTCGGTTCAGGGTACGGGTTAGGATTAGGGTACGTGTTAGGGTTAGGGTAGGGGTTAGGGTTAGGGTACGCATTAGGGTTAGGGTAGTTATTAAACCTATCCCACTCTCTAGATACCCCTTAGCACGTAAAGGAATATTATTTGGGGGTCCAGCCATGGAGAAGAGTTTAGACACTAGGATAAGATAAGGAACACACCCATTATAAAGAAATCACATTAGGATTCTCTTTTTAAGCTGTTCCTTCAAACACTAGTGCTTAGGAAATCTGTTGGAGGCAGAAGCAGTCAAGGGTAGCCTAGGGTTAGGGTTAGGCTTAGGGTTAGGCTTAGGGTACGGCTTAGGGTACGGGTTCGGGGAGGGGTTCGGGTACGGCGTAGGGTATGGGTTAGGGTTAGGGTTAGGGTTAGTGTTAGGGTTAGGGCTCGGTTCAGGGTACGGGTTAGGATAAGGGTACGTGTTAGGGTTAGGGTAGGGGTTAGGGTTAGGGTACGTGTTAGGGTTAGGGTAGTTATTAAACCTATCCCACTCTCTAGATACCCCTTAGCACGTAAAGGAATATTATTTGGGGGTCCAGCCATGGAGAAGAGTTTAGACACTAGGATAAGATAAGGAACACACCCATTATAAAGAAATCACATTAGGATTCTCTTTTTAAGCTGTTTCTTAAAACACTAGTGCTTAGGAAATCTATTGGAGGCAGAAGCAGTCAAGGGTAGCCTAGGGTTAGGGTTAGGCTTAGGGTTAGGCTTAGGGTACGGCTTAGGGTACGGGTTCGGGAAGGGGTTCGGGTACGGCGTAGGGTATGGGTTAGGGTTAGGGTTAGGGTTAGTGTTAGGGTTAGGGCTCGGTTCAGGGTACGGGTTAGGATTAGGGTACGTGTTAGGGTTAGGGTAGGGGTTAGGGTTAGGGTACGCATTAGGGTTAGGGTAGTTATTAAACCTATCCCACTCTCTAGATACCCCTTAGCACGTAAAGGAATATTATTTGGGGGTCCAGCCATGGAGAAGAGTTTAGACACTAGGATAAGATAAGGAACACACCCATTATAAAGAAATCACATTAGGATTCTCTTTTTAAGCTGTTCCTTCAAACACTAGTGCTTAGGAAATCTGTTGGAGGCAGAAGCAGTCAAGGGTAGCCTAGGGTTAGGGTTAGGCTTAGGGTTAGGCTTAGGGTACGGCTTAGGGTACGGGTTCGGGGAGGGGTTCGGGTACGGCGTAGGGTATGGGTTAGGGTTAGGGTTAGGGTTAGTGTTAGGGTTAGGGCTCGGTTCAGGGTACGGGTTAGGATTAGGGTACGTGTTAGGGTTAGGGTAGGGGTTAGGGTTAGGGTACGTGTTAGGGTTAGGGTAGTTATTAAACGTATCCCACTCTCTAGATACCCCTTAGCACGTAAAGGAATATTATTTGCGGGTCCAGCCATGGAGAAGAGTTTAGACACTAGGATAACATAAGGAACACATACATTATAAAGAAATCACATTAGGATTCTCTTTTTAAGCTGTTCCTTAAAACACTAGTGCTTAGGAAATCTATTGGAGGCAGAAGCAGTCAAGGGTAGCCTAGGGTTAGGGTTAGGCTTAGGGTTAGGGTTAGGGTACGGCTTAGGGTAGGGGTTCGGGGAGGGGTTCGGGTACGGCGTAGGGTATGGGTTAGGGTTAGGGTTAGGGTTCGTGTTAGGGTTAGGGCTCGGTTTAGGGTACGGGTTAGGATTAGGGTATGTGTTAGGGTTAGGGTAGGGGTTAGGGTTAGGGTACGCATTAGGGTTAGGGTAGTTAGTAAACCTATCCCACTCTCTAGATACCCATTAGCACGTAAAGGAATATTATTTGCGGGTCCAGCCATGGAGAAGAGTTTAGACACTAGGATAAGATAAGGAACACACCCATTATAAAGAAATCACATTAGGATTCTCTTTTTAAGCTGTTCCTTCAAACACTAGTGCTTAGGAAATCTATTGGAGGCAGAAGCAGTCAAGGGTAGCCTAGGGTTAGGGTTAGGCTTAGGGTTAGGCTTAGGGTACGGCTTAGGGTACGGGTTCGGGGAGGGGTTCGGGTACGGCGTAGGGTATGGGTTAGGGTTAGGGTTAGGGTTTGAGTTAGGGTTAGGGCTCGGTTTAGTGTACGGGTTAGGATTAGGGTACGTGTTAGGGTTAGGATAGGGGTTAGGGTTAGGGTACGCGTTAGGGTTAGGGTAGTTATTAAACCTATCCCACTCTCTAGATACCCCTTAGCATGTAAAGGAATATTATTTGGGGGTCCAGCCATGGAGAAGAGTTTAGACACTAGGATAAGATAAGGAACACACCCATTATAAAGAAATCACATTAGGATTCTCTTTTTAAGCTGTTCCTTCAAACACTAGTGCTTAGGAAATCTATTGGAGGCAGAAGCAGTCAAGGGTAGCCTAGGGTTAGGGTTAGGCTTAGGGTTAGGCTTAGGGTACGGCTTAGGGTACGGGTTCGGGGAGGGGTTCGGGTACGGCGTAGGGTATGGGTTAGGGTTAGGGTTAGGGTTAGTGTTAGGGTTAGGGCTCGGTTCAGGGTACGGGTTAGGATTAGGGTACGTGTTAGGGTTAGGGTAGGGGTTAGGGTTAGGGTACGCATTAGGGTTAGGGTAGTTATTAAACCTATCCCACTCTCTAGATACCCCTTAGCACGTAAAGGAATATTATTTGGGGGTCCAGCCATGGAGAAGAGTTTAGACACTAGGATAAGATAAGGAACACACCCATTATAAAGAAATCACATTAGGATTCTCTTTTTAAGCTGTTCCTTCAAACACTAGTGCTTAGGAAATCTGTTGGAGGCAGAAGCAGTCAAGGGTAGCCTAGGGTTAGGGTTAGGCTTAGGGTTAGGCTTAGGGTACGGCTTAGGGTACGGGTTCGGGGAGGGGTTCGGGTACGGCGTAGGGTATGGGTTAGGGTTAGGGTTAGGGTTAGTGTTAGGGTTAGGGCTCGGTTCAGGGTACGGGTTAGGATTAGGGTACGTGTTAGGGTTAGGGTAGGGGTTAGGGTTAGGGTACGTGTTAGGGTTAGGGTAGTTATTAAACCTATCCCACTCTCTAGATACCCCTTAGCACGTAAAGGAATATTATTTGGGGGTCCAGCCATGGAGAAGAGTTTAGACACTAGGATAAGATAAGGAACACACCCATTATAAAGAAATCACATTAGGATTCTCTTTTTAAGCTGTTCCTTCAAACACTAGTGCTTAGGAAATCTGTTGGAGGCAGAAGCAGTCAAGGGTAGCCTAGGGTTAGGGTTAGGCTTAGGGTTAGGCTTAGGGTACGGCTTAGGGTACGGGTTCGGGGAGGGGTTCGGGTACGGCGTAGGGTATGGGTTAGGGTTAGGGTTAGGGTTAGTGTTAGGGTTAGGGCTCGGTTCAGGGTACGGGTTAGGATTAGGGTACGTGTTAGGGTTAGGGTAGGGGTTAGGGTTAGGGTACGTGTTAGGGTTAGGGTAGTTATTAAACCTATCCCACTCTCTAGATACCCCTTAGCACGTAAAGGAATATTATTTGGGGGTCCAGCCATGGAGAAGAGTTTAGACACTAGGATAAGATAAGGAACACACCCATTATAAAGAAATCACATTAGGATTCTCTTTTTAAGCTGTTCCTTCAAACACTAGTGCTTAGGAAATCTATTGGAGGCAGAAGCAGTCAAGGGTAGCCTAGGGTTAGGGTTAGGCTTAGGGTACGGCTTAGGGTACGGCTTAGGGTACGGGTTCGGGGAGGGGTTCGGGTATGGCGTAGGGTATGGGTTAGGGTTAGGGTTAGGGTTAGTGTTAGGGTTAGGGCTCGGTTCAGGGTACGGGTTAGGATTAGGGTACGTGTTAGGGTTAGGGTAGGGGTTAGGGTTAGGGTACGCATTAGGGTTAGGGTAGTTATTAAACCTATCCCACTCTCTAGATACCCCTTAGCACGTAAAGGAATATTATTTGGGGGTCCAGCCATGGAGAAGAGTTTAGACACTAGGATAAGATAAGGAACACACCCATTATAAAGAAATCACATTAGGATTCTCTTTTTAAGCTGTTCCTTCAAACACTAGTGCTTAGGAAATCTGTTGGAGGCAGAAGCAGTCAAGGGTAGCCTAGGGTTAGGGTTAGGCTTAGGGTTAGGCTTAGGGTACGGCTTAGGGTACGGGTTCGGGGAGGGGTTCGGGTACGGCGTAGGGTATGGGTTAGGGTTAGGGTTAGGGTTAGTGTTAGGGTTAGGGCTCGGTTCAGGGTACGGGTTAGGATTAGGGTACGTGTTAGGGTTAGGGTAGGGGTTAGGGTTAGGGTACGCATTAGGGTTAGGGTAGTTATTAAACCTATCCCACTCTCTAGATACCCCTTAGCACGTAAAGGAATATTATTTGGGGGTCCAGCCATGGAGAAGAGTTTAGACACTAGGATAAGATAAGGAACACACCCATTATAAAGAAATCACATTAGGATTCTCTTTTTAAGCTGTTTCTTAAAACACTAGTGCTTAGGAAATCTATTGGAGGCAGAAGCAGTCAAGGGTAGCCTAGGGTTAGGGTTAGGCTTAGGGTACGGCTTAGGGTACGGCTTAGGGTACGGGTTCGGGGAGGGGTTCGGGTACGGCGTAGGGTATGGGTTAGGGTTAGGGTTAGGGTTAGTGTTAGGGTTAGGGCTCGGTTCAGGGTACGGGTTAGGATTAGGGTACGTGTTAGGGTTAGGGTAGGGGTTAGGGTTAGGGTACGTGTTAGGGTTAGGGTAGTTATTAAACCTATCCCACTCTCTAGATACCCCTTAGCACGTAAAGGAATATTATTTGGGGGTCCAGCCATGGAGAAGAGTTTAGACACTAGGATAAGATAAGGAACACACCCATTATAAAGAAATCACAGTAGGATTCTCTTTTTAAGCTGTTCCTTCAAACACTAGTGCTTAGGAAATCTATTGGAGGCAGAAGCAGTCAAGGGTAGCCTAGGGTTAGGGTTAGGCTTAGGGTTAGGCTTAGGGTACGGCTTAGGGTACGGGTTCGGGGAGGGGTTCGGGTACGGAGTAGGGTATGGGTTAGGGTTAGGGTTAGGGTTCGTGTTAGGGTTAGGGCTCGGTTCAGGATACGGGTTAGGATTAGGGTACGTGTTAGGGTTAGGGTAGGGGTTAGGGTTAGGGTACGCATTAGGGTTAGGGTAGTTATTAAACCTATCCCACTCTCTAGATACCCCTTAGCACGTAAAGGAATATTATTTGGGGGTCCAGCCATGGAGAAGAGTTTAGACACTAGGATAAGATAAGGAACACACCCATTATAAAGAAATCACATTAGGATTCTCTTTTTAAGCTGTTCCTTCAAACACTAGTGCTTAGGAAATCTGTTGGAGGCAGAAGCAGTCAAGGGTAGCCTAGGGTTAGGGTTAGGCTTAGGGTTAGGCTTAGGGTACGGCTTAGGGTACGGGTTCGGGGAGGGGTTCGGGTACGGCGTAGGGTATGGGTTAGGGTTAGGGTTAGGGTTCGTGTTAGGGTTAGGGCTCGGTTTAGGGTACGGGTTAGGATTAGGGTACGTGTTAGGGTTAGGGTAGGGGTTAGGGTTAGGGTACGCATTAGGGTTAGGGTAGTTATTAAACCTATCCCACTCTCTAGATACCCCTTAGCACGTAAAGGAATATTATTTGGGGGTCCAGCCATGGAGAAGAGTTTAGACACTAGGATAAGATAAGGAACACACCCATTATAAAGAAATCACATTAGGATTCTCTTTTTAAGCTGTTCCTTCAAACACTAGTGCTTAGGAAATCTGTTGGAGGCAGAAGCAGTCAAGGGTAGCCTAGGGTTAGGGTTAGGCTTAGGGTTAGGCTTAGGGTACGGCTTAGGGTACGGGTTCGGGGAGGGGTTCGGGTACGGCGTAGGGTATGGGTTAGGGTTAGGGTTAGGGTTAGTGTTAGGGTTAGGGCTCGGTTTAGTGTACGGGTTAGGATTAGGGTACGTGTTAGGGTTAGGGTAGGGGTTAGGGTTAGGGTACGTGTTAGGGTTAGGGTAGTTATTAAACCTATCCCACTCTCTAGATACCCCTTAGCACGTAAAGGAATATTATTTGGGGGTCCAGCCATGGAGAAGAGTTTAGACACTAGGATAAGATAAGGAACACACCCATTATAAAGAAATCACATTAGGATTCTCTTTTTAAGCTGTTTCTTAAAACACTAGTGCTTAGGAAATCTATTGGAGGCAGAAGCAGTCAAGGGTAGCCTAGGGTTAGGGTTAGGCTTAGGGTTAGGCTTAGGGTACGGCTTAGGGTACGGGTTCGGGGAGGGGTTCGGGTACGGCGTAGGGTATGGGTTAGGGTTAGGGTTAGTGTTAGGGTTAGGGCTCGGTTCAGGGTACGGGTTAGGATTAGGGTACGTGTTAGGGTTAGGGTAGGGGTTAGGGTTAGGGTACGTGTTAGGGTTAGGGTAGTTATTAAACCTATCCCACTCTCTAGATACCCCTTAGCACGTAAAGGAATATTATTTGGGGGTCCAGCCATGGAGAAGAGTTTAGACACTAGGATAAGATAAGGAACACACCCATTATAAAGAAATCACATTAGGATTCTCTTTTTAAGCTGTTCCTTCAAACACTAGTGCTTAGGAAATCTGTTGGAGGCAGAAGCAGTCAAGGGTAGCCTAGGGTTAGGGTTAGGCTTAGGGTTAGGCTTAGGGTACGGCTTAGGGTACGGGTTCGGGGAGGGGTTCGGGTACGGCGTAGGGTATGGGTTAGGGTTAGGGTTAGGGTTAGTGTTAGGGTTAGGGCTCGGTTCAGGGTACGGGTTAGGATTAGGGTACGTGTTAGGGTAGGGGTTAGGGTTAGGGTACGTGTTAGGGTTAGGGTAGTTATTAAACCTATCCCACTCTCTAGATACCCCTTAGCACGTAAAGGAATATTATTTGGGGGTCCAGCCATGGAGAAGAGTTTAGACACTAGGATAAGATAAGGAACACACCCATTATAAAGAAATCACATTAGGATTCTCTTTTTAAGCTGTTCCTTCAAACACTAGTGCTTAGGAAATCTATTGGAGGCAGAAGCAGTCAAGGGTAGCCTAGGGTTAGGGTTAGGCTTAGGGTTAGGCTTAGGGTACGGCTTAGGGTACGGGTTCGGGGAGGGGTTCGGGTACGGCGTAGGGTATGGGTTAGGGTTAGGGTTAGGGTTAGGGTTAGGGCTCGGTTCAGGGTACGGGTTAGGATTAGGGTACATGTTAGGGTTAGGGTAGGGGTTAGGGTTAGGGTACGCATTAGGGTTAGGGTAGTTATTAAACCTATCCCACTCTCTAGATACCCCTTAGCACGTAAAGGAATATTATTTGGGGGTCCAGCCATGGAGAAGAGTTTAGACACTAGGATAAGATAAGGAACACACCCATTATAAAGAAATCACATTAGGATTCTCTTTTTAAGCTGTTCCTTCAAACACTAGTGCTTAGGAAATCTGTTGGAGGCAGAAGCAGTCAAGGGTAGCCTAGGGTTAGGGTTAGGCTTAGGGTTAGGCTTAGGGTACGGCTTAGGGTACGGGTTCGGGGAGGGGTTCGGGTACGGCGTAGGGTATGGGTTAGGGTTAGGGTTAGGGTTAGTGTTAGGGTTAGGGCTCGGTTCAGGGTACGGGTTAGGATTAGGGTACGTGTTAGGGTTAGGGTAGGGGTTAGGGTTAGGGTACGTGTTAGGGTTAGGGTAGTTATTAAACCTATCCCACTCTCTAGATACCCCTTAGCACGTAAAGGAATATTATTTGGGGGTCCAGCCATGGAGAAGAGTTTAGACACTAGGATAAGATAAGGAACACACCCATTATAAAGAAATCACATTAGGATTCTCTTTTTAAGCTGTTTCTTAAAACACTAGTGCTTAGGAAATCTATTGGAGGCAGAAGCAGTCAAGGGTAGCCTAGGGTTAGGGTTAGGCTTAGGGTTAGGCTTAGGGTACGGCTTAGGGTACGGGTTCGGGGAGGGGTTCGGGTACGGCGTAGGGTATGGGTTAGGGTTAGGGTTAGGGTTAGTGTTAGGGTTAGGGCTCGGTTCAGGGTACGGGTTAGGATTAGGGTACGTGTTAGGGTTAGGGTAGGGGTTAGGGTTAGGGTACGCATTAGGGTTAGGGTAGTTATTAAACCTATCCCACTCTCTAGATACCCCTTAGCACGTAAAGGAATATTATTTGGGGGTCCAGCCATGGAGAAGAGTTTAGACACTAGGATAAGATAAGGAACACACCCATTATAAAGAAATCACATTAGGATTCTCTTTTTAAGCTGTTCCTTCAAACACTAGTGCTTAGGAAATCTGTTGGAGGCAGAAGCAGTCAAGGGTAGCCTAGGGTTAGGGTTAGGCTTAGGGTTAGGCTTAGGGTACGGCTTAGGGTACGGGTTCGGGGAGGGGTTCGGGTACGGCGTAGGGTATGGGTTAGGGTTAGGGTTAGGGTTAGTGTTAGGGTTAGGGCTCGGTTCAGGGTACGGGTTAGGATTAGGGTACGTGTTAGGGTTAGGGTAGGGGTTAGGGTTAGGGTACGCATTAGGGTTAGGGTAGTTATTAAACCTATCCCACTCTCTAGATACCCCTTAGCACGTAAAGGAATATTATTTGGGGGTCCAGCCATGGAGAAGAGTTTAGACACTAGGATAAGATAAGGAACACACCCATTATAAAGAAATCACATTAGGATTCTCTTTTTAAGCTGTTCCTTCAAACACTAGTGCTTAGGAAATCTGTTGGAGGCAGAAGCAGTCAAGGGTAGCCTAGGGTTAGGGTTAGGCTTAGGGTTAGGCTTAGGGTACGGCTTAGGGTACGGGTTCGGGGAGGGGTTCGGGTACGGCGTAGGGTATGGGTTAGGGTTAGGGTTAGGGTTCGTGTTAGGGTTAGGGCTCGGTTTAGGGTACGGGTTAGGATTAGGGTACGTGTTAGGGTTAGGGTAGGGGTTAGGGTTAGGGTACGCATTAGGGTTAGGGTAGTTATTAAACCTATCCCACTCTCTAGATACCCCTTAGCACGTAAAGGAATATTATTTGGGGGTCCAGCCATGGAGAAGAGTTTAGACACTAGGATAAGATAAGGAACACACCCATTATAAAGAAATCACATTAGGATTCTCTTTTTAAGCTGTTCCTTCAAACACTAGTGCTTAGGAAATCTGTTGGAGGCAGAAGCAGTCAAGGGTAGCCTAGGGTTAGGGTTAGGCTTAGGGTTAGGCTTAGGGTACGGCTTAGGGTACGGGTTCGGGGAGGGGTTCGGGTACGGCGTAGGGTATGGGTTAGGGTTAGGGTTAGGGTTAGTGTTAGGGTTAGGGCTCGGTTTAGTGTACGGGTTAGGATTAGGGTACGTGTTAGGGTTAGGGTAGGGGTTAGGGTTAGGGTACGTGTTAGGGTTAGGGTAGTTATTAAACCTATCCCACTCTCTAGATACCCCTTAGCACGTAAAGGAATATTATTTGGGGGTCCAGCCATGGAGAAGAGTTTAGACACTAGGATAAGATAAGGAACACACCCATTATAAAGAAATCACATTAGGATTCTCTTTTTAAGCTGTTTCTTAAAACACTAGTGCTTAGGAAATCTATTGGAGGCAGAAGCAGTCAAGGGTAGCCTAGGGTTAGGGTTAGGCTTAGGGTTAGGCTTAGGGTACGGCTTAGGGTACGGGTTCGGGGAGGGGTTCGGGTACGGCGTAGGGTATGGGTTAGGGTTAGGGTTAGTGTTAGGGTTAGGGCTCGGTTCAGGGTACGGGTTAGGATTAGGGTACGTGTTAGGGTTAGGGTAGGGGTTAGGGTTAGGGTACGTGTTAGGGTTAGGGTAGTTATTAAACCTATCCCACTCTCTAGATACCCCTTAGCACGTAAAGGAATATTATTTGGGGGTCCAGCCATGGAGAAGAGTTTAGACACTAGGATAAGATAAGGAACACACCCATTATAAAGAAATCACATTAGGATTCTCTTTTTAAGCTGTTCCTTCAAACACTAGTGCTTAGGAAATCTGTTGGAGGCAGAAGCAGTCAAGGGTAGCCTAGGGTTAGGGTTAGGCTTAGGGTTAGGCTTAGGGTACGGCTTAGGGTACGGGTTCGGGGAGGGGTTCGGGTACGGCGTAGGGTATGGGTTAGGGTTAGGGTTAGGGTTAGTGTTAGGGTTAGGGCTCGGTTCAGGGTACGGGTTAGGATTAGGGTACGTGTTAGGGTAGGGGTTAGGGTTAGGGTACGTGTTAGGGTTAGGGTAGTTATTAAACCTATCCCACTCTCTAGATACCCCTTAGCACGTAAAGGAATATTATTTGGGGGTCCAGCCATGGAGAAGAGTTTAGACACTAGGATAAGATAAGGAACACACCCATTATAAAGAAATCACATTAGGATTCTCTTTTTAAGCTGTTCCTTCAAACACTAGTGCTTAGGAAATCTATTGGAGGCAGAAGCAGTCAAGGGTAGCCTAGGGTTAGGGTTAGGCTTAGGGTTAGGCTTAGGGTACGGCTTAGGGTACGGGTTCGGGGAGGGGTTCGGGTACGGCGTAGGGTATGGGTTAGGGTTAGGGTTAGGGTTAGGGTTAGGGCTCGGTTCAGGGTACGGGTTAGGATTAGGGTACGTGTTAGGGTTAGGGTAGGGGTTAGGGTTAGGGTACGCATTAGGGTTAGGGTAGTTATTAAACCTATCCCACTCTCTAGATACCCCTTAGCACGTAAAGGAATATTATTTGGGGGTCCAGCCATGGAGAAGAGTTTAGACACTAGGATAAGATAAGGAACACACCCATTATAAAGAAATCACATTAGGATTCTCTTTTTAAGCTGTTCCTTCAAACACTAGTGCTTAGGAAATCTGTTGGAGGCAGAAGCAGTCAAGGGTAGCCTAGGGTTAGGGTTAGGCTTAGGGTTAGGCTTAGGGTACGGCTTAGGGTACGGGTTCGGGGAGGGGTTCGGGTACGGCGTAGGGTATGGGTTAGGGTTAGGGTTAGGGTTAGTGTTAGGGTTAGGGCTCGGTTCAGGGTACGGGTTAGGATTAGGGTACGTGTTAGGGTTAGGGTAGGGGTTAGGGTTAGGGTACGTGTTAGGGTTAGGGTAGTTATTAAACCTATCCCACTCTCTAGATACCCCTTAGCACGTAAAGGAATATTATTTGGGGGTCCAGCCATGGAGAAGAGTTTAGACACTAGGATAAGATAAGGAACACACCCATTATAAAGAAATCACATTAGGATTCTCTTTTTAAGCTGTTTCTTAAAACACTAGTGCTTAGGAAATCTATTGGAGGCAGAAGCAGTCAAGGGTAGCCTAGGGTTAGGGTTAGGCTTAGGGTTAGGCTTAGGGTACGGCTTAGGGTACGGGTTCGGGGAGGGGTTCGGGTACGGCGTAGGGTATGGGTTAGGGTTAGGGTTAGGGTTAGTGTTAGGGTTAGGGCTCGGTTCAGGGTACGGGTTAGGATTAGGGTACGTGTTAGGGTTAGGGTAGGGGTTAGGGTTAGGGTACGCATTAGGGTTAGGGTAGTTATTAAACCTATCCCACTCTCTAGATACCCCTTAGCACGTAAAGGAATATTATTTGGGGGTCCAGCCATGGAGAAGAGTTTAGACACTAGGATAAGATAAGGAACACACCCATTATAAAGAAATCACATTAGGATTCTCTTTTTAAGCTGTTCCTTCAAACACTAGTGCTTAGGAAATCTGTTGGAGGCAGAAGCAGTCAAGGGTAGCCTAGGGTTAGGGTTAGGCTTAGGGTTAGGCTTAGGGTACGGCTTAGGGTACGGGTTCGGGGAGGGGTTCGGGTACGGCGTAGGGTATGGGTTAGGGTTAGGGTTAGGGTTAGTGTTAGGGTTAGGGCTCGGTTCAGGGTACGGGTTAGGATTAGGGTACGTGTTAGGGTTAGGGTAGGGGTTAGGGTTAGGGTACGTGTTAGGGTTAGGGTAGTTATTAAACCTATCCCACTCTCTAGATACCCCTTAGCACGTAAAGGAATATTATTTGCGGGTCCAGCCATGGAGAAGAGTTTAGACACTAGGATAAGATAAGGAACACACCCATTATAAAGAAATCACATTAGGATTCTCTTTTTAAGCTGTTCCTTCAAACACTAGTGCTTAGGAAATCTGTTGGAGGCAGAAGCAGTCAAGGGTAGCCTAGGGTTAGGGTTAGGCTTAGGGTTAGGCTTAGGGTACGGCTTAGGGTACGGGTTCGGGGAGGGGTTCGGGTACGGCGTAGGGTATGGGTTAGGGTTAGGGTTAGGGTTAGTGTTAGGGTTAGGGCTCGGTTCAGGGTACGAGTTAGGATTAGGGTACGTGTTAGGGTTAGGGTAGGGGTTAGGGTTAGGGTACGTGTTAGGGTTAGGGTAGTTATTAAACCTATCCCACTCTCTAGATACCCCTTAGCACGTAAAGGAATATTATTTGGGGGTCCAGCCATGGAGAAGAGTTTAGACACTAGGATAAGATAAGGAACACACCCATTATAAAGAAATCACATTAGGATTCTCTTTTTAAGCTGTTTCTTAAAACACTAGTGCTTAGGAAATCTATTGGAGGCAGAAGCAGTCAAGGGTAGCCTAGGGTTAGGGTTAGGCTTAGGGTTAGGCTTAGGGTACGGCTTAGGGTACGGGTTCGGGGAGGGGTTCGGGTACGGCGTAGGGTATGGGTTAGGGTTAGGGTTAGGGTTAGTGTTAGGGTTAGGGCTCGGTTCAGGGTACGGGTTAGGATTAGGGTACGTGTTAGGGTTAGGGTAGGGTTTAGGGTTAGGGTACGCATTAGGGTTAGGGTAGTTATTAAACCTATCCCACTCTCTAGATACCCCTTAGCACGTAAAGGAATATTATTTGGGGGTCCAGCCATGGAGAAGAGTTTAGACACTAGGATAAGATAAGGAACACACCCATTATAAAGAAATCACATTAGGATTCTCTTTTTAAGCTGTTCCTTCAAACACTAGTGCTTAGGAAATCTGTTGGAGGCAGAAGCAGTCAAGGGTAGCCTAGGGTTAGGGTTAGGCTTAGGGTTAGGCTTAGGGTACGGCTTAGGGTACGGGTTCGGGGAGGGGTTCGGGTACGGCGTAGGGTATGGGTTAGGGTTAGGGTTAGGGTTAGTGTTAGGGTTAGGGCTCGGTTCAGGGTACGGGTTAGGATTAGGGTACGTGTTAGGGTTAGGGTAGGGGTTAGGGTTAGGGTACGTGTTAGGGTTAGGGTAGTTATTAAACCTATCCAACTCTCTAGATACCCCTTAGCACGTAAAGGAATATTATTTGCGGGTCCAGCCATGGAGAAGAGTTTAGACACTAGGATAAGATAAGGAACACACCCATTATAAAGAAATCACATTAGGATTCTCTTTTTAAGCTGTTCCTTCAAACACTAGTGCTTAGGAAATCTATTGGAGGCAGAAGCAGTCAAGGGTAGCCTAGGGTTAGGGTTAGGCTTAGGGTTAGGCTTAGGGTACGGCTTAGGGTACGGGTTCGGGGAGGGGTTCGGGTACGGCGTAGGGTATGGGTTAGGGTTAGGGTTAGGGTTTGAGTTAGGGTTAGGGCTCGGTTTAGTGTACGGGTTAGGATTAGGGTACGTGTTAGGGTTAGGATAGGGGTTAGGGTTAGGGTACGCGTTAGGGTTAGGGTAGTTATTAAACCTATCCCACTCTCTAGATACCCCTTAGCATGTAAAGGAATATTATTTGGGGGTCCAGCCATGGAGAAGAGTTTAGACACTAGGATAAGATAAGGAACACACCCATTATAAAGAAATCACATTAGGATTCTCTTTTTAAGCTGTTCCTTCAAACACTAGTGCTTAGGAAATCTGTTGGAGGCAGAAGCAGTCAAGGGTAGCCTAGGGTTAGGGTTAGGCTTAGGGTTAGGCTTAGGGTACGGCTTAGGGTACGGGTTCGGGGAGGGGTTCGGGTACGGCGTAGGGTATGGGTTAGGGTTAGGGTTAGGGTTAGTGTTAGGGTTAGGGCTCGGTTCAGGGTACGGGTTAGGATTAGGGTACGTGTTAGGGTTAGGGTAGGGGTTAGGGTTAGGGTACGTGTTAGGGTTAGGGTAGTTATTAAACCTATCCCACTCTCTAGATACCCCTTAGCACGTAAAGGAATATTATTTGGGGGTCCAGCCATGGAGAAGAGTTTAGACACTAGGATAAGATAAGGAACACACCCATTATAAAGAAATCACATTAGGATTCTCTTTTTAAGCTGTTCCTTCAAACACTAGTGCTTAGGAAATCTGTTGGAGGCAGAAGCAGTCAAGGGTAGCCTAGGGTTAGGGTTAGGCTTAGGGTTAGGCTTAGGGTACGGCTTAGGGTACGGGTTCGGGGAGGGGTTCGGGTACGGCGTAGGGTATGGGTTAGGGTTAGGGTTAGGGTTAGTGTTAGGGTTAGGGC